>NC_133800.1:6352848-6652848 GCF_043250625.1 Sebastes fasciatus
TTTTTCTCAATGTGGATTTCAAGTTTACCCAATGATGTTCAAAAAATGAATTCTTTATTCTAATCTATGTTCATTTCCATGTTAGTTTGACAAAATTATAGTTATTCTTGTAAATGATACCTTTTACAGACAGAGTACTACTATGACATGGATGTCACGGCTGTGCGGTCAGCAGCTGGGAAGGCAATGGCTCTAATGGAAGCCAGATTTATTCAAAGCACCATGATGAATGTAATTATTCAGGATTTTACCAATACAGTAGCTTAGAGTAATGTGCAGTGCAATAATAAGATCAGATGATCAAGGAAATTGCTGACAACCATGCACTCTGTAACAAAATGTGTCTAACACACTTCACATTCAATAAGCAATTTTTCATATGCAAGTTAACCGAAAAAGTCACAATGTCTTTAATCTCTGCTCTAAATATGGCATTTCTGAAACAAGTCATAGAAAAGCCTTGTAGGTGTACAGCAATGTGACCATAAATACCATGCATTTATGCATTATGCACATTTCTGAAACAAGTTATAGAAAAGCCTTGTACGTGTACAGCAATGTGACCATTAATACCATGCATTTATGTACAAGGATAAATAGAGTGCTATCTTATCCTATCCTATCCTATGCAAGTGCAAATACTTAGTCTAACAAACAGGAAATTACAATAGACAATTCTGAGCAAACACCGCTTGCCTTTCCTTTCAAATTACACAATCCGCAATAAACTCTGGTTTATCAAAATCTGTCACAAAGTCACAACCACTTTGGACCAGTAAAGGGATTAACGTTACACATTAATTTATTAATTGATATAATGCAATTAGAGCCAATATCATTAACAGGCTCACTGTACAGACACAATGGTTGATTGTGTCTGTAAATTGTGTCTAATTAAACATTATTAGCTACACCTGTGTTTGACAAGTCCATCATGAGAAAGGGCTATACCTGTGTTTCACAGCACCATGTCCTACATTTTACAGGTATTTCTCTAAATATGCTTGACTGAATACAGTGTGTGTGGAGAAAATAAGACAACCTATCTCATGCGAAAAATGCATACTACTCATGAAGCCAAGTTTAGCATAAACACAATAGCGTGCATGTTTACACCCCTATTGCTATACATTATTACACCCCTATTGCTAACATACATTATTACACCCCTATTGCTATACATTATTACACCCCTATTGCTAACATACATTATTACACCCCTATTGCTATACATTATTACACCCCTATTGCTAACATACATTATTACACCCCTATTGCTATACATTATTACACCCCTATTGCTAACATACATTATTACACCCCTATTGCTATACATTATTACACCCCTATTGCTAACATACATTATTACACCCCTATTGCTATACATTATTACACCCCTATTGCTAACATACATTATTACACCCCTATTGCTAACATACATTATTTTGTACAGATAGCGTTACAAACCCAAAATTGTTACCAGCCAACATGAGACACCTCAATACAATGGCAAGAACCATTTGAAAATATAAAATGGGGAAAAACTCTTAACAACCGAGAACAAATAGCTCACAGGCACATAAATGTACATAGCAGCAGTAAATGATGCTAGCAGCCAACAAGGCATGTCCAGCAGCATCATTATAGCTAGCGTTAGCTCACTGATAGGCGAGCACACAAACACCAACTAACAAGACATTGAATCACTTAACCTGTTAGCAGAAGCAGCAAACACTTACCTGGTGAGGTGAAGCAGTCAGCCAAGGTAACACCTGGGCAATAATCTGCGAGGCTGTCGTCCAAAGCAGCTAGTTAGGTCAGGAAACGTTAGCTAGCCTCGGTCTTGAAGTGCGCCTCTAGAGCCAAAGAGGGAGGCACACATGGGGGGGCATCAATCAAGGAAGGTAAACCATCATTTGGAAAGGTCGTCGGGCAGCGAGTCTCGCGAGAGTTTCTGCACGTGTTTGCAAGTTTTCGCAATATGCGGGTTACCTTCTAGACACGACCCAGAGGGTGCGCTCTTGGGTGCAAGTTCTCTAAACTAGACATTACAGAAGGTTATGAAATAGACTTATCTTATCTTATTTTATATAATTGTAATCCACTAATATATACAATATACAATAATAGTAAACTCTGAAATGGGACATTCAATAAAATGAATCATTTTGCTGTTGATATATATGTGTGTTCATTTACTTGTAGGCCTATTTATTTCTAGTTAAGTAAAGGATATGAGTGCTTCTTTCACTACAGTATGTCATCTGTGCAACTGTACAGTAGGCCTACATAAAAGATATTTTGGTGGAATATCATATGGTTTTAAGTTAAATGATATGATGATATGTTTTGAAATTTAATTTAAATTAAGAAGTGGAAAGAACTAACAGTTTTTTTAACACAGCAAAAGTAAGATTTAATAATAATATTAATTTTTTTTAGCTAGGATCTTTCAATAATATTAGGAACTAAAGCATATTGTGACATTTATTTTTGTGATTTCCAGTAAAGCTGGTGAGTTAAGGAGCCGGTGAGAGTAATGCTGGTTGAAATGTCAACTCCAGTTCCCGTTTCTTTGCCGAGCTGTGGCATAGTGGCCAAACATCCTGTCTCACACCGCCAGGCTGCTGTGAAGGGTCCATTTTGTTTGTCACCATCTGTCTACACCTGTCAGACATGTTGTCTTTCATTTGGAGGCCCCAGCGCCAGGCTTGTGTGTGCACCTATGTGTGTCAGTATGAAAGTGTGCTTCTGTGTGTATACCTGTATGCTATTGATTTCCCATATATGCCTGCACATGCACAGACGTGTTCCCCGGAGCGGCGACCTGTCAATCCCAGATGCTGTCTGGGAGGATGCGTCCTGCTTTTAGACTCCTCGGTCTCTGTGACACAGCAGCTGGTGAGACGGCCACTCACACACACACACACACACGCACACACACACTCACACCTGTATAGCTGCTGAAAGCATTCCCTGACTATTGGGGCACCCAGAGAATAATGTATGAAATGCATGTCATTTTCCATCATGACAATTTCGATCACGAGAAGAAAACAGCCGCTGCAGGAGCTTGAAAAATAAGGATCTGAAGGCACTCATTGATATTCCAATTATATCAAAAAGCTGTCATTGTAGAAGTTGTATTATTACTACAATTGGAAGAGGCTGAATGCTGCATTTTTCTCTCCCCACCCAGGAGGAATTGTTTGGAAAAATGCAGTGTTGTTTTTATTTTGTTTGTCAGATGGTACAAGGGAAGATCTGGCAGCCAGCTGATTGAAAAACATGAGTTTTGTATTTCAAGATTCTTATTCAGTTCTGCTTTATAAGACTTGGTGAAGAGGAGGATGCAGCAGGATGAAAGATGCACCAGCGTCCACACACTCATATAAGTCTCATGTTGTGGTTCAAACTGCACAGCAGAAATATATAGAGTTAAAACAATGGGATTTAAAGAAAAAATAATAGACCTATGCAGACAACTTCACAGTTTTCGGTCCGTTACTTTCACACATACTGTATATTCACATTCCTGCACACACCGAATTGTGCACCATCATTAATAATACGCCCACAGAGGCCACAGGGGGTAAATAATATCTATTTTTCATGTCACACACATAATGGATCCCACGACCCAGAATGATATGTTTCCCCCCGAAAGCAAAAGCAAGAAAATCATGCTTTGGAGTTGGTATCGATCAGATGTGCCTGGATTTCCCCATTTCATCACTTTCTATGATTACCCTGGTGATTTATTGTGCCTTAGCATGTCGGTATGTTTTATTTGAATGACTGGAACACCTGCAAAAGGAATGGGAAACTGGTCTGCTCTGGTCACGCACAGATAGAGGAGAGAGAGAGAGAGAGAGAGAGAGAGAGAGACCAAAGTGAAGGTGAAATTCACAGTTTTGCAATTAAGGCAGAAAGTACAAGGCGTTAAAGGAGGGTGACAACTAATTATACTGAATTCTAAATACAATCTATAGTACATGAATTGACACAATCAGATTGTATTCGCCAAGTACAAGGAATTTTATCAGCTCTCTCTAAGTGTACTTACACAGGAATAGAAATAACAGCTAAGCAGAAGGACAACAAAGCTGAACAAATACATGTGAGGAATAAACAGGACTGTTATGTACACAAGTAGTGGAAAAATAGGTGCATATATATATAGGTGCATATATATATAGGTGTATATATATATATATATATATATATATATACTGTATATGAAGCACCATTGACCAACAATAAAATAAAATAAAACATTTAAATATCTATCTACAACTCAAGTGTTCTTTAAGTGTAAACAATACAAATAGTGCAAAGAAATAGATACTGAATGGATATACATGGACTGGATGATTATGTACAGTATGTACATGTATACATGTCTATATACTGTATGTACAGCATGTAAGATTTATATTGACAGTGACAGATGATAAATACATATTTAAAAAACAGGTCAACAGGACAGGACTGAAAAAGATGGAGCAGGCACTTGTTATAGAACTTCAAGTTGCATTTTTCGTCAGTTTAATGCCTTAGTTTTTGTCACAATAACAGCTTATTATATTATCTCATGCAGACAGTCAGATTAGACAGTACACCATAGCAGCCTTGGTATTAGAACAACAGGCTTTTCCACCATGACAATGAAAATCAACTGAAGAATCAGCAGCAGCAGTATCTTGTGTTTTTATGTTTATCTATTTTGCACAGATTAAGACTACACAAACATAACAAAAATAAATAATATACAGTGCAGGAAGAGGCTAAAAACCCACTGGGTTTATTTGAAGCCTCCACCTAAATACAGTAGTGTTAAAATTTCACAATGTTATAGAGAACACAAGATTAATATACATAAATAATATGACTACTTTATAGTGATGACAAACAATTTGAACAAGATATATATAATAACAACAACAATAACAATAAATATATCAAAAATGAAAAAGGCTTTGCGTCCATATTGGACAATTCCACTCCTCTGGATTTATGTCCAACGCCAACAGTGCCAGTGCAGGATGTGACGTGTCCTTTATGTAGCCAGGTGAAGAGTAAGTGGATGGTGTTATAGCGCAATCAATCTTTCATTGATGTATGAGACCTGAGTTGGCCTCCTCCTGGCACAGGTCTGCAATTAACATTTGGCTATTTATTAATCCTTACAACATAATTTCCCCAACCTTAATAAGGTGCTTAACCTTTACCATAGAAAACGCTGGCCTTGGACATAAAAAAATCACAGAAATTAATCAGGGATTTTGCAGAATCGTCTGACAACAGGATATGAAAAATACAAGCTCTTTCTTTTTTTCTTTGTATTTAGAAATAGAGAATATTATGGTTACCTACTGTAATATTGAATATCAGTAATATTTATAAAAATATATTGTTCTCATCCTTAAACAAACAAACAAACAAAACCTCAGTGAAACGCAGCACAGTAGCTGACCTACATACCTACCTGGCAGTATACTGTTGTGTTAATAGCTGGCACAACTTTTTACGGGGGAAGGTCACAAATGGATTTATATTATTCAGTATCTTGAAAACCAACCATGTTAAAGTCAGTTTTTCAACTATGACTGCATTGTTATCAAAGTGAAAAGGCTTCTTAAAAACAACATTTAGACCATCTGGAGAACATCTGGCTTCTATTGGATTAAAGTCATTGTTGTCTTTCTCAAATTTACTTCATTTTAAAAGTACATTTTAGACACGGACAGGCCTCACAGCATCCTCTTGTATTCCGAGGTACTCTTCCTGCTTACACCTTGTTATAGTATTCATAATTCACACAGATCCAATGTCATGTCTTTTTAGGTTCACAATACCAGCACTTCCATGATGTTTACCAAATCGCATGTATAAAATAATGACAAGTGACTCTTACAATAATTAATTGTGTTCAGCTCAAGGTTAATTATTTTCTGATAAGGGCCAAAACAGTTTATCTGCAGGAAGCAAACACTAGCTCCTAAATGGTGGCTGATGAAATATTGCTTTGTATATGCAAATCTGTCTGTCAAAATGATATCTGATGGATTTTCAAAATAAATCCTATTAACGTTACAAGGTAAAATTAATTGAAAATGTTTAGTTATTATTACCTCCACATAATCTCATAGTGATAAAAATAGATGGATCACAGAAATTGCTAAATGCTTAGTAAGCACCTATTAGTAGGCAATATTTCAACACTTAATAACTCTCAAATCCTCTTTTGAAATACAGTAAACAGCTTGTAATATATGTCTCCAACTGCTCCTTTGCACAACATATAACCGGTTCTGATGTCATGTTGTTCTGTGACATATTAGGTGAATAAAGTGAATTTATGATTTTAAAAATGACTAGTGCATTTATTACACCCCCTCTATACTTGAAATTGTGTATTTCCCCCACGTCATATACAAAAATTAAAGATAATAAAAAATGCATACTGTATATATATATATGTATACATATTTTTTTATAATCATCCTGATTGTATCTGTGGCTTTGCATAAATAATGCAACTAGTGACTGGATTATATGGAGCACTTTGATGTCCAACTAGTTTTGCAGCTGATTTAGACCAGTTAGTTTCGACTCTTTTTCTTCTGAATTCACAGCCCGCTGAGAAGAATCGGGCTCGATAAAAGATGTGCAAAAGATGAGTCTAAATCTGATATCGACCGGAGAGTGGCTGAGCTTTATGTAATATAAACAATATGTGATGATGTCCCTTCCTGCAAATCTTCTGTCTTGTGGTCAAAGCTCAGTTTGTCATCAATACACATGTCCAGGTATTTGTATTTGTCATGCCGCTCCACAGCTTGGCCCTTGACAACATTGGCATCTGAAATCGATCAACACGTCCCGATGCTAAGCTGCGAAAATGAATTCTCGCACCACTGAGCAAAGTCCACCAGCAGATCCAAGGCTGCACATTTATCCTGTGGGAGTATATTTGTAGAGGCATATGGATAGTCTGCTGTCTGTCATCTGCAGGGCTGTAGTGGAAGGGACGCCAGACGTTACTCTTACTGTGTGTGTGTGTGTGTGTGTGTGTGTGTGTGTGTGTGTGTGTGTGTGTGTGTGTGTGTGTGTTTTAAGGGAGGAGTATAGAAGTTTAAGGAAAAAGGAGACATTAGAAAATTGACTTTCAAATTGTAATCCGCGATTACAGATTATCTGTTCAAAATAATAAACTTTATGACGTCAAATAGGTCATTTATTTTTCAGAAAAATTGAGAATTAAGTGGGTTAAAGGTATAGTGTGTAGGATTTGGTGGCATCTAGTGGTGTGGTTGCAGATTAAAACCAACCAAGTACCCCTCCGCTCAATCCTCCCTTTCCAACACTGCAGTAATGTGAGCCACAGAGTGTAAAACTGCGGTAACGCTGTTTGCCTCGCTCAGAGGCCATCCTTACCATAATAACACGACTTTAGGAGCAACGGAAGTCAGATGGCAGCTGGCGGTACTACGGTTTTGCACTCTGCCACTCACGTTACTGCAGTTCACGGCTTCAGGTAATGAAAATTCATGAAAAGGCTCTCTCTAGAGCCAGTGTTTGGTTTGTCCGTTCTGGGCTACTGTAGAAAACATGGCGGAGCAACATGGCGGACTCCGTGAAGAGGACCCGCTCCCCATGTGGATATGAAGGGCTCATTCTAAGCTAACAAAAACACAACGATTCTTAGTTTCAGGTACACTAAAGAAAACATAGTTATGAATAGTATATTTAATTTCTGCCAATAAATCCCCCGAAAAGTTTCACACTGTTCCTCTAAGACACTTTTTTGGAATTTTAAAGCTATATAAACCATTCTGAAAACCCATTGTGATTTATTAGCACTTCCAGTATCTATTAGTATGCTAAATTAAACTGCTGGCTCTCGCTTTCTATTTAGCGTACAGACATGAAAGTGGTATCGTTCTTCTCATCTAACTCTTGGCAACAAAGTGAACAACTATGTTTTCCAAAAAACTTTTAACTATTCTTTTAAATAGGAAACCTAACAATCACTAGCCTATTTCTCTATGTGTGAAAGTAGTGGATTGAGGTTGATAAAGGATTTGAATCTGAATGTATCACTGTGGCTTTGCTTTAGTTTCTTCCTTTGTAACCCTTAAGGCAAAAGAGGCTAAACTCTGTTTGACAGGAGAAGCTCTTGACATGTCTTTATGAGCAGAGTACTGCACTCAGCTACTGCTGCCAGCTGTGAACTGGCTGTGATAACAGCCATGATAAGTTGAATACATAATACTGTAGCTCATCTTTTGTAGTGGGAGTTGAACACTCTGTTCTACAGCTCCAGTCCCCAGACACTGGGTGAAGGTAAAACACCTCATATTATGCCTGTGAGGACTTGTCAAGACCTGTCTTTGTAAAAAGAGACATAATAATATCGGTGAGAATAACACCTAGCAGTTAACATATTACACATCATATCATTACATATCTTTGTGGCCGTGTCCAGTGTATCTCCAAATTTGGTGGTTCATTTTTTTCAGAAAAATTGAAAAATTAAAGGGACTATTTGTAACTTTTTACACGTATAAATCTACCGGGTCGGGATCCCATGTGTCGCGTGTGGCCGGAGTCTCTGCTCCTCTGCCTTCTCGCCTTCTCGCCGTCACTCACACACCGCACGCGTTCTCGCTGTCTCGCTCCACCTCTACACGTGCATGCGCGCTCACTCCACACTGCAGAAGAGTTAGTTTAGCTCTGAGAATATCTAGTGAATGTAGAGTGGACGTTTGTGCATAAATAAATGCTGCAGCTCCTCCAGACCAACAGAGGTTTTCCGTGTCTTGTGAAGTGACGGGGCTCCGAAGCGAGTTACTTGATCGCCTCCGACCGGGTGCCGGTGTCTCCCTGCGGGCGCAGTCAGGAGATGATAACTTTTCTCTTCCTGCTTCAGCCCCGGCACCGACCCGCGTTTTGCACTATGCAGCTCACGTTACTGCAGTTTCACAAGCGTGTCGAAGAACTACGGTGGCCTTCAGGTAACTTAAAAACGGGAAAGTCTCTCTCTAGAGCCAGTGTTTGGTTTGTCTGTTCTGAGCTACTGTAGAAACATGGCGGAGCTACATGGCGGGCTCCTTGAAGAGGACCCGCTCCCTATGTAGATATGAAGGGCTCATTCTATGATTATACACTACTTGTGAATATCATATTCCATTTCTGCAAATAAATCCCCCGAAATGTTACAGACCATTCCTTTAAGAAATTTCTCAGACTTTGAAAGCTACAGAAACCATTCTAAAAACCCATTGGAGTTTCACAGGACAGTGATTTAGACATAACTTAGGTCACAGTTGAAGATGACGCTAAGATGAGCTAAAACTGCACTAATATATATATATAATATACCCTTAATGTATGGATGCCATATTCATTTGTGAATACATTCTGATAACAATAACGTACCCTTCTACACAGTTTTCTCAACATAATGGTACTTTCATCAAATTGTATCCTAATAAGGATATGTAATATAATAATATATAACATATATAAGTGAATATTGTTTCAACTATAATCTATACTATCTACTGTGCGAATAGAGTATATATGTATTATAAGTCGTATATATTGTATTTTATGTTTTTATTCTGGCTTATACTGAGATTTATTTATTTATCTGTCCAATTATTTACTGTATTTTAACTTTTTAGCATTTTAATTGAGATATATTTATTCATCTGTCTAATTATTCATTGTATTTTACCTTATTAGTCAGGCCTTTAATTGAGCTTTATTTATTCATGCATTCTAGTCTGTTTTGCTTATTGTGATATGTTGGTATACCAAGTTGCCTCTGGTGTTTCCAGTTCCAATTTACTCTAAATTGATGAGATTTATGCTAGCCCTTCCTCAGTTCCTATTTGTATTTTTATTGAAAGCTGTTATGATTGTACGGTTTACTAATTAAAAAGTCATTTATTGCTTTGTGTTACATTTAATTAGTATGGAAAGTGCTATACAAACAACGTCTGATTGATTGATTGATTGATTTGTGAAAAGCTGAAAAGTTTCATAACATTTCATTCACTTACAAACTTACAGGTTATTTTATAGCTTGGTCTTGAACAAAATGTTCTGCCTTCTCAAGCTTTGCAAATAAAAGGTTCCCTTCCTGAAGCACGACTCAAGTTTTTCACATAGTCATCCAGCCAAAAGAAATCAACACAAATGGAGGTAATTTTTAGTAAAATAGTACATCTCTTATGTCCTGGTAGACAGGACAGTAAAACAAAAAGTGAACCTAATTCTCAATTTCACCCAGAAGATGTTTTCATGTCAGATGTGACATTTTTTAAATGTCATTCATCATCAATAATCATTTTGCCATTTTTTTCTAAAGTGTTGCTTGGAACAAAGTCATAAATGAGTGTTACTGCACATGGAAATGGAAATGGAATTGTAAATGAATGTACAAGAAAATTGAGGTAGTAGCAAGTTGTTATATCTCTACAAACTGGTGGTAGGTTGCACTGTTCTGCTTGTCTACTACATCATATATGAGGGACGTGTAAATAATAAAAAATAATATAGGCATAGCTCAAGAGATAGAAGGAGACAAGCATCAGGAACATGTATAACTCTACATCAAATGGACTCATTTCATAATGACCACAGCTATTATCTCCCGCATATCATCTGCAACATCCACAAGGGTAGTGCTGTTTTTATGCCTGAGGCGACATTGTAAAGACCCGTGTGTGTTCCTTGGCAATCCATAGCATAAGTTACGGATATAATTTCCTCCTGGATTGTTGCTGATGGCGTCCGTTTCTCCCATGCTTGAGTGGTGCTGTGAACCCCCCCTGGTGTGCTGAGTGGACACCTGCCATCCACAGCTGAATCTGCACTCTGGAGCATTATGTCTTTATCTCTGCCTTTCCCTTTAATATTTAGCAGCTTAGAGCTTTTAGTTTACAACCCCTCATCCAGCTAAACCCATAAAACAAACCAATCAAACGCCCAGCACAACACTGAGGCTTAGAGAAATCCAATGGCTTTCCTGGGCTATTGATCCTGCCCTCCAGATCCATGGTCTCTCTATTACTCGGAGGCTTTATGCATCTACAATGGCGCAAAAAATGACATTGATTTACCTCTTTAAGAGGCATAAATTACCTGGTGATTATTAGCCCATGAAGGGTCATGTAGCTCTGTGTGGGCCTGTAGCGATCTGGATTTGGACAGTTTGAGACCCTCTTAAAGCTACAGTAGGTAGAATTGGAGCAAATATGTCATCCGGTGCTCCTAATGGCATCTGCAAGATTTCACAGACCGGAGGAAAACAACCAATCAGAGCCGAGCTGGAGCCTTACCGTCTCTAAGCAGCTGTCAATCACTCGCAAACTCTGATCAAACTAGGCAGCCCTGATTAAATATGAATCAATATTCTGTTACTGTAAAAAGTTTGTGACCTGGCCGCCATGTTGAGATCAGTTGAGGAAATACCAAGCACCGCCCACCAGCCAGAGCAAACTTCCTCATTTTACAGCTAAACAGTACAGTACAAGATGTTTCTGGAAACATTTGAGGCAAGAAATAGACATTGCAGTAACAGATTATTGAATTGAATATTGCGAGTGATTGAGAGCTGCCTCCATTGAATGAACAGTGAATAAGAATGCTCTCTCTCCGAAATGACCTGTGATTGGCCAAAGTCTCCCTTCACAGGCTAGATAAACCTGGAAACAGAGCCATGAGGAGGTGCAGAAGTCTAGTTATCTCTCAGAACACTTGAATTACAATATGCTGAAAGGTTATTATGGAATTTTTTGCCCAATGATGCCAAAAACATTCTGCCTACTACCACTTTAAATATAAGGGAAATTAAGGTGTCCGTCTAAATATGTTATTGACTCAAGTCACAGGGGAGGTTTTGACCTTGGCTGGATGTAGTCAGCCTGCAGAGCAGCTTTGAAGACCAACCGGCTGTCCATCCATAATGTACACGTGCCAAGTGACATATGACCAGCCAATAAACACGGTCCAGATGTTTCCATGTGATAACAGCAAATTGGAATTGTAGAAAGCATGTTGTGTTCTTATTCACAGGGGCGTCTGTGGCGAATACCCATTTGCATGAAATTAATATGTGGATGTGGGAAGAAAATGGCTGAGCACTCAAGTTAAACTCATTAGCATGCCCAGCAGGGGCATTTGTTCCACAGCTATCAAGGAATCCGAGGCTGCTTTTCATTATGTATTCTCTGCTAATGCTTTCAGTCTCTATTTGGTTGGATACAGAGCATTTAACTACCGGAGACGGGGAGAAAGAAGGAAGAAACGACACTGCCTTCAAGCAACATGCTTAAGTGCTTAAACAAAAACTGGGCTTTGTTTTCTGGACAAGAGAAACTGATTCAGAAATTGTAAGAATTTAGTTAATTATAAAACTTGTTTGAGAACAAGTATTGTATGATGCCATTGTGGTTATTTTAAAATGTGTAATTAGTGCTTTATTGTTGTCAAATTATGTCCCAAACATAAGCTCTTCAATCGCTCAGCTATAATGAGAGACCATTTGACAGATTTCAAAATTCACGCATCCGTTTTATTTATCTTGCCTCCTTTCTTCAGCGTAAGGCTGTGTGCTTTAGTGATAGACACTTCAATGACAGATCAGTAGCTTTAGAAATATAACCTCAATGACACCCTCGGTCTGCTTTATTGAACTCTGGAGCCAGATAGGTGCTTGCTATTTAACTCAAGTAATGTATGATATAAAACCTGAGTGCTGTTATTCTTCTTCCTGCTTACAATGACGACGCCTGAATGTTATGGAGATCTGAGCTGCCTCTCTGCGTCTCTGAGCACTGCAGGGGAAAGGCTATATCAAAGTGTAAATGGATCTTTGATTCAGTCGCTTGACAAAAGTCTTGGCAGGCAGCACCCACATGTTCCCAGCACCTTCCTGTATAAGGACAATGTGACTGTGAGAAGAGGTGAAAGATATATAGCCACCTTTTTGCAAGCTGTGATACTCAGGGGGTCGATCAAGGGCAACGCCGTCCGTATTTGGTTTTGGCAGCACTCTCTTCCACGGATCAATATTTATTTGTTTATGATGCCATGAAAGCAGCATTTGAACTTAGTGGTTCCTGTGGCCAAGGACACAGTTCATCCAACAAACTGTTATATCCACTAATACAAATCAAGATACATATGTGCTGTCTCCTGAATGTTCAGTTGCAATGGTCCATTATATATTAATGAAAAAGATTTACTGCAGAGCGCCCTTACAGCTCTATTCCATCAAATTTCCAACCCGTTTCAGTAAACTTTAGTGAACTTAAACATGCAAATTTGATCCCTTGGCTTACGTTGTGGAAAAGTTGTACTTAAGGTCAGTCTTCACTTGGATGAATAAAAGAATAACAAGATGAGCCCCAGTTGTCCTAATATACTGTATGTTTATTACAACACAAAGCTGATCAGAGAAGCTTTTGGACAGAGACGTACCAAAAACGAAGTAACATAAGATTCATCCAGCCTTAAACTGAATGTCCCACGTCATACAGAATCATGTAATCAATCATATCTTGGAGGAAACAAAACAATCTAAGCCTTGATTCAGACTCGGGAATATCTACAAGGTCCTCAGTTCATCTTAACCTCCATGCAGAGACCCGGAGCCTCCTCACACAACGTGTGCGGGAAGCCTTTTAATATACCAACAGATGACAATGAGCAAATAATACATTTATGATGGCATTCAAATGTTTTCATGTCTTACAATTTCACAACAGCCTATAGCGAGCTGGCTTGACAAAGCTGACCTTTGAGAGCCAGAGCCAGAGAGTTCGAAACAGAGGAAGTTAGCTTATTAGCTGTGTTGCACCATCTACTTTATATATATATATATATGTATATATATATATATATATATACATATATATATATATACCCTCCTCCTCACTTTGGCTGCCTCTTGGTGGAGTTGTTTACTGCCAGATGCAAAAGCAGTTAGCAGGAGAGCCAGCACTTTGAATATACGGCCATAATAACATTTGCCCCCCAGGAATGGAATTGCATTGGGAGTGAGTTGTGGGAGTTCAGTTTAAGTATCTGAGTATTTCTTTTGTTCAGGAATGAGAGTAAGATGGAGAGCGAGACAGATGGGAACAGTCACTGTAGGTGTGAAGTTGAACCATATGGTAGTGACGGGGGAAGCTGGAACTTGAAGTGAAACTTACTGCGCATTCCCACTCTCACCATATGGCCACAACATTTGGGTAGTGACCGCAAGGAAACATCAGGGATACAAGCAGATGAAATGTATTGCTTTTCTAAATATCATGTTCCATCATTAAGTGTGTGGGAGGAGCTCAGTTAGCAGGGAGTTGTTGTTCAAAGTAGAGCTGCTGCCCCTCTCAAGTGAAAAGCGCATGTTCAGGTGGATTGGGCATCTGATTAAGACGCCTCCTGGCATAGTGTGGAGATATTCTGGGCACATCGAACTGGGAGGAGATGCCAGGGAAGACCCAGAATACACTGGGGACTTAATTTATATCTCTAGTAGCTTGGAGACATCATGGGAACTCCCCCGACAGAGATGGAGAATCAGGGCCGGCTCTAGCCCTTTTGGTGCCCGAGGCAAAATTCTGATTTGGAGCACACATGGCCACATTCTTTAAGCAGTGTGTACGCGAAAGTATCCTGGGCCACATTAAGGACCGCCTATTCAACTAACATCCCGCTGGGATCCACGGGGTCACTGCGCTCCTCATCTCAATAGACAGGCAGACGCGAGCGCTTGTCGGCCTCTGTGCTCTACTGTATTCTGTCAGTACAACTGTATTTTATTAAAACTATCTTATTTACAGGCTACATGATCTACAGACTATCGGACGAGGCACGTGAAGTGCATTATTATCATAATGTCGGAGAAGTGCCGGTGTTTGTGTTCCGATGCTATGCAGAGAGCTGACACCCGCCTGCCCGCCTGCCAGCTCACTTGCTCGCTCTCATCCCGTGTTGTCTGGCAAAGACAGCGGTGTCGGTGGCATGGAGGTCCTCTGGGACCGCCGGTACAATAACCTTATATCTTGATGTTAATAAAATCTACCCAAATTCACAAATATGTAGGATATTAATTCTGACATTCCTGTAATATTACGTTAAAATATCTGCTTTGCTAGCCATGTGTTTACTACGTGTTTATTTGCATATATAGAGCGGGGAAGTGAGATCCGATCACAAGTGGTGACTCAAGACGCATGACACATGTGGCCTAATGTCAGGTGTGAACAGACGTACTTAAAGCTGTCCTCTTGTGATCGGATCACTCAGGGCGCATGTTAATGCCAGGTCTGAACAGGGCCTGAATTACAGGGGTGAAAAGTGCATTTCTTTCTTTCTTTCTTTCTTTCTTTCAACCGCCTATATGGCCTATGCCTTAAGCCGACCCTGTGGAGAATGGATGAATGGATGGATGTCACTTTCAGGGTAAAAGCCACAATGCAGGAGTATCTATACAATGTATCACAGAGCATTTAAAAATAGCTCTATCTATAATTGTATGTGCTTGCAGCCACATGACATGAGCACAAGATGAATCTTATAGCAATTGGCTGTGGGGACTTCAGCTTTGAATATTATGAATTGTTCCCTCAGAGGTCATATTCCTTAGGCTGCTGCCGTTATTTACTCTCTACAGTCAGTTAATCAACACCGGCCACAGCAGGGACGACATAACAGGTTTCATGAGAATGTTTAGTTAATCTGCTTAAAAGAGACTGCGGCGACATCAAGGTTGTCAGCGATAAAAAAGGGCCCGGGTGAAATTCAATTGGATGAGATGAGTTGCGACAGTTGATATAGAGAGCTGCTGCGCTGATGAAATGGATTCACTGTGACGGTTGAAGATAATGAGCTTTACTCAATCAGCTTGAGAGGGCATCCAACTGCTGTTTCGACTGCTACCTTGGTGACGTTCGGGGGTCTGTCGGGGACATTACAGACAGGCGGCGCGCCGTGGTCCAGCTGTGGTATGCAGAGAGACCTGCCACGGTGCACTGAGTGATTTCTCCTCAGGAAACACAGCGCACGCTGCTCACCTCTCTATGGGGACATTTTGATATTGTAATTGAGGAACTTTTATGTGTCTGTCTTTAGTACAGATCAAATAAATCCCAGTGTGTTATTGTGGTGAGGCTCACTATCAACAAAGTGGATAAAACAGACACATATGCTGCTCTAACTCGGCTCGAAATAATGCCTGATATCTACGTCATAAATGTTAACATTAGCTTTTTGTAGGGAACCATGAAAAAATGTGCATTTACAAAGGATTTAAAAGCAGTAGGATCAGCAATAGTCGGTTCTGTATTCCTTAATCTGATTTTGCAACACCAGTAGAGCTTCAGGGTAATTCATTTTAGTTCCAAATCCACCACTATTTTTGTCCCAAGTGTGTTAGCAGTTTGCAACGCTAAATACATTCATGAAAAGCTACATTTTAAACATTTGGATAACACTTCTTACTGTTACAGACAGAAAAAATGGTAAAAGTACTATCATTACAGGGGACATTTACTCAAGAACAAGCAGTTAATGCCAACATATAGGGCACTCATTTTGGTGCATGCTGCACAGTGTGGGTGCACAGGATTAGCAGCAAATACAATACCTATCAAAATGTCCCTGCACCACAGTGTTCTGACAATTTCCTTATAGAGAAGAGCAGATCTGTCCCAAAAGGGAAACTGGTGTCATTGTGTGGGAGGTGCAGTGTCACCACAAGCAAATACAATACACAGAACCTTAAGTTAGCTTAGGAGGAGATAACACATTTGGTAACCTTATTTTTCTGGTCCAAGAATATGCACTGTCCAAAGAAATAAAACGTTTAATGACAGTAAGTGATGAGCCAACTGGCTGCAGACCACAGCCAGGGAACACCCACCATCCCTGTCATTTATAGACAATCTCCATCAATGCACATACTCACATTTCTTTGTGTGTGAAAAATTGTATGTAGTTGTCCTAAAATAGTTCTTTTCTGCTTGAGGGGTTCATATCAAAGTTAAATTGGTCATACTGCATCACGTGGCAGGGCCACAAAAATAGCACAGAACACAAGTGCACCTTACATGTTTGACCTGCAGGCTGAGCAGGAAGTGGCAAATGCACAAAACCCCGGTGAGTGTTGACACCTTAAATTTGCACTACGGTGTGCAACTTAATTATCACTGACATGTGTGTTATTGCTCCATTAAGGTTTTATGACCATGTGCTCTCGAGTTCAGGGCAACAAGCAACAGAAAATTCAAAGAAGGGGGGCACATTTCGGAAGTGTTTTAAGACTGAGATTTAAAGCCCTGGTTCTTGGCAAGAATAAACTGTACATTACTAACAGCTACAATATTTATTCAGTGTAATAAATGGATGCCAGATAAACAACTTTATATATTCTAATATGAAATAATATCAATAAATAGCTGCTATTCCTAACTCCAAATTGCCCGTAGCCATGGACACAGTCATGTAAAAAGCCCTTCACCCCCTCAAGCAACACACCAGCTAATTATAAAGTTCATCAACTGCAGTTTATTTTTAGCCTTTTTTTTTTTTTTTGCATTTTTAATCACATGATTGTCCATAGTAAATCAAGATTAATCACAAACTAATCACACATTTTTATGTGTTCAAAATATACCTTAAAGGGAGATTTGTCAAGTATTTAATACTTGTATCAACATGGGAGTGGACAAATACGCTGCTTTATTAAAACATATGTATATATTTATTATTGGAAATCAATTAACACAACACAATGACACGTATTGTCCAGAAACCCTCACAGGTACTGCATTTAGCATGAAAAATATGCTCAAATCATAACATGGAAAACTGCAGCCCAACAGGCAACAACAGCTGTCAGTGTGTCAGTGTGCTGACTTGACTATGACTTGCCCCAAACTGCATGTCATTATCATAAAGTGGGCATGTCTGTAAAGGGGAGACTCGTGGGTACCCATAGAACCCATTTTCATTCACATATCTTGAGGTCAAAGGTCAAGGGACCCCTTTCAAAATGGCCATACCAGTTTTTCCTCGCCAAAATTTAGCATCAGTTTGGAGCGTTATTTAACCTCCTTCGCAACAAGCTAGTATGATGTGGTTGGTGTAAGGTTGGCTGAGTGGCTAAGGCGTAAAAACTGAGAAAAATTCCAGTTAAACAGTCCAGGTGTATTTATTAACAATAGTGGAAACCAACAATCCAGTGCAAAAATATGTACAGTGCCTGGCATCCAAGAAACAGGTTTTTCAAAAATAATGAAAAATAATAAGCAAAATGACAAAAATATATAAAGTAGTGATGTTACGTGCTGTGCCGAGGCTTCGGAGCGTGTGTCGAGTAATCCAGGAAGTTCTCCGCGATGCGCGTATCGAGGCTTGTATCGTTTTAGACCAATGACGTCATTGATGACATCCGAAGCCTCGCTGCCCGGCCGTACCGCCCACTGGTTCATGAAGTGTTTCAGATCTTCACTGGTTCAACCAATGCCACTTTCCAGAAGTGACACAGAACACTAATATTAACCCTCCTGCAATTATTATATTATATTACACTACACTACAATACAATTATTAACTTATTAAATATGATATATATATATATACATATATATATCATATATATAAATTGATTACATGGTAATAGATTTTTTTTCATTGTTTATAGTCATTCCCAACAGCCTTTACTGACGCAAAATACAGTATATCACAGATCTGTGTTCCCAGTAGACCACAACCAGCACTGCTCCCAGTAGAGCACTTACACTTACACACCAAAAACTGACAAACTGACAATAACCTGATATTTTCAGGTGGATTTTTATTTAATTCTCACTGTGCAATATAATTTTCCACTTGTGCAATTTTGTTAATAGTCTGTTTATTGTCAATACTGTATATACTGCTCCTATTTTTATACTTGGTTCATATTTTGTTACACTGTGTTTAGCTCTTTTTTTACTGTGTTAGCTGATGCATCTTGTTTTTTGCACTATCCCCTTTGCTGCTGTACACTGCACATGTCCCCACTGCTGGACTAATAAAGGAATATCTTATCTTATCTTATCACATGGTTAAGATCATATCTGCCTGTTTTACACTCTTTGACCACCAGGTGGTTTCGTGAGCACATGAAGCCTCGAGCAATGAACCCTTTTCCGAACCAATTTGCTGGAAAGCTTCAAAGCTTCATGAGGCTTCATCTCGCCATCACTAGTATAAAGATACAGCATAGGCTATGCCCCTTTAAATGTTGGGCCCTTGCAGCTCTCCAATCTGGCTTGTCTCTCATCAAAGGTTTGCTCTCCACTGAACCCCCTCAAGGCATTCCGGCCTCCTCTTTTATGAAGCTGGATCCTACTAAGTAATCTTGATAATAATTAATAATCAATCAAACAACAGCATCATAATATCTAGTCAAAAAATAGGACATCATTATAGTTAAATTATAAAACATTTAATATAACATTTTGAGGCAAGTAATTATTCAAATTAATTAAAATTATATTACCTATTGTCAACCCCCCAAAACACCCCTCCAACTCTATCGTACTTGGTACCTTCTCTGGGAACCCCCCTTACATAAGCTATTGGTACGCTCCTGTTCGGTTTCGGCAGTCCAGGTCTAAACCAAGGAGCGCATCTACAGCAGAGAAGAGAGGGTGACAAACAATTTACTGAATATACATTTTACAATAAATGGAAATGTTCAATATCAATACTTATGCCTGTGTGTAATTCATTAATACATTTATGCTTTGTAACACTATGACCCCCATTTAAGAACTGTATTACTTTGTCGGCGGGCCTCCTGACATTTGAGAAGTACTGATGCTACGGTAACACTTAACAGCGACACCTCCAAGCCGGCTTGATTTAATATATGATGGAGGTGGCGTTACAGTGTGTGTTTGTGTTGCATCCTACTTTATAGGGCACGGGCTAACCCGTGACAGCTGGTACCAGTGGATTCCTTAGGATTTTGTAGTTTCATATGATACCACTATCTTCACTCAACTGAGCCTGCTACAACCTAAAAATCACAAGTTATGTTAATGCATTAAAGAAATTAGTGGTGTTAAAACAAACTTTGACAGCCCTATTTATACATTTATTTATTTATTTATTTGTTTATTTGTAATGGACAAATATAGAGAAACATTGATGATTGCAGAAGCAGTGTCTGATGTACTTTACAGTGCATGTGTTTATAGCCGAAGCTAATTTCCAACAGCAGTCCCTTGATGGGCATTGACATCTTGCTTGAGAATGGCCCAGCTCTGAGCTCTGGCTCCAGCCAAAGATGCTGCCGTGGAAGTTTTAGCAGCTCAGGACAGCACAGTAGTCCAAAAAAAACTATCTATGTACTTCGTTTTGTGTCTCTCTGTGGTCATTTTGTGTCTCTCTGTGGTCATTTTGCATCACTGTACTTTCTTTTTGGGGTCGTTCTGTGTCTCTTTTATAGTTCATTTGCATCGGCATGTGGTTGTTTTGTGTTACTTTGTGCTCACTTTGTGTCTCTTTCCGCTAAGAAATGTTAATCACTTCATACTGAGCCTCTAAAACTAACCAACCACCTCTCACTCGTGGCCGTACCCTCCATTGAGGTCACCGAATTCCGGACCTTGGTATTTTCTCGGAGGAGTATAAAATTAAAGTCGTGAAATAATTGCTTAAATATAACTTGACTTCGGTGCGGTAAAGATATAGGTCTACAAAGCCAAGATTACCGACTTGCTCATCTGATCACCATCATTGCTTGTGCGTGCCTGGCTGGTGAAGTGGATGATTTTGTCATCACTACACAATCTTTACTCAACAGGGTGGTTCTTGGATTAGGTCAACAACTTGAGGTAACCGGACAGGCTGCTGAATCCATAAAAAGCGTGATACAGGTAACGAGAGAGTTACACTAGTCGACTGCATGTAGTCCAATGTCATTCATCCCCAGACATCATCTGATGAATGGCTCCTGTGCGGTGGCTAGTTAGTTTCACTTTCACCCCTATATACACCGCTATACAGGGCATGAAACTGATGAGCTGCACAGAGAGTTTATAGCAAATTTTCAACTCTAGTCCCAGGTTGGGCTTTTACATGCACAATGTAATTAAAATATACAGCTTTCTAAATCATAAAACCACAATACACTACAAATATGGAATTACAATAAAATACTCATCACACAATACACATACACCAATACATCTTGGTAATTTACAGTACAATTTGCTAAAAATGGATAGAGCTCTGCTTTACCCAGATCTTAACTTTTGTTGTAAAGGACTTTATATCTGGAATTATTTAGATTTTTAGTTGGTATTGTGTTCCAGGATTGACAGCCCGAGGTCCAGATCTCTGCATTTTCTTCTCACAGGAGACATTTTGACTTGTCATAGTGAAAAGCACAGGTGTTACTCATAACATAAACAATGGCCCTGTCGTGTTCAAGTGTTCCAATCAGAGTGACAGTGAGCCAGCATGCACGTCACCTGGAATCAAAGCAGCTAAATGTAATTCAGCCATCATTAATTTCAGTCTTTACACCTGTGCTTTTCCTACCGGGAGAAGTCAAAATGTCCTCTGTGAAAAAAGGTCTATTACAAGACTACTCTAGTGGCGGCTGGTCACATTTACATATAAATATCAGTTGACCCTGTGTTTACTTTCTTCACTCAGACGGGTGAAAATGAAATGACTCCGTCAGTCAAAGCTCAGCCTTGGGAAGGGAAGAGATACGGGACAAGATGAGGAGACAGAGAAAAAGAAAGAGAGAAGGTGATGGAGATGAGAGGAAAAGCAGGTAATGCCCACTGCGCCCAAGATAGGATCACCATTATGTCCCTGTGCTGTTCAACACAAACAAGAACAGACGTGATCCAATTCAAACAATTACCACAGAGATATATTTGTTCTTTGTGGGGCTGTGTATTGGCAAACATCTGGCGATACGATACATATCATGATGCAGGGGTGACGATTCAATATATTGTGATATATAGCATTTTTCAAATCTAATTTTAGGAGAACTGTCACAGTATAAAGACACACCACCATATGTATCAAATCTGTGTAATCTGAGTCCCCATAGTAGCCATTACACTATGTGAAATGGCTACTATGGGGACTAACATCATTACACATGAATTACACATTGGATCCACAAGAGCCTCAGCTTTCCAGCCATACCCAAATTATACAATTACAATACATCATTCAAATACATCATTTGAGAATAGGTGAAAATAACACATATAAAAACTGCATGTTTTTTGCCCCCAAAATTGCATGTGATTATCATAAAGTGGGCATGTCTGTAAAGGGGAGACTTCCGGATACCCACAGAACCCATTTTCATTCATATATCTTGAGGTCAGAGGTCGAGGGACCCCTTTGAAAATGGCCATGCCAGTTTTTCCTCGCCAAAGTGTTACATAACTTTGGAGCGTTATTTTGCCTTCTTGGCAACATGCAAGTATGACATGGTTGGTACCAATGAACGATTCCTTAGGTTTTCTAGTTTCATATGTTGCCAGTACCTTCAATCTAGCTTTAAAACTGAGCCCGCTACAAAGACAGATGTTTAAGAGGTTAATTAAAAATGTATACAATGTTTTGGAGAATCAATACAGTATCGCAAAACATAATAATTGGATACTCGTGTATCGATATTTTCTTACACCCCTAGTTCTTTGGTAATTACAGTGGAACCTATGGACTTAATTGAACAACACAAACACCATAATTATAGTGTAATAATATAGTAAAACTGTATGAATATAGCCTATTATTGTAAAACACACATTTTGCTTACGTTTATGTACTGTTTGAGACACATTTCTCACCTTCTTAGGGGAGGCACCAGGGTGGCCAATAAGATTTTAGGGACACTCCTCTGTCCGGCCTCTGCTTATCCATAATGTTCTTTTTTCACGTGAGCAATCATTCTGAGAGTAGATCTAATTATTTTCAAGTAGTGCTTATCTCCCTATGATGCATGAAACTCTTATCCAGAGTGCTACACACCGAAGGTAATCACGTTTTAATTCTAGAGATGCATTTTAAGGTAATCTAATTGTAACTAAGCTATTCATGCTGAGATAAATGCTACGTTTGCTAAAGGGGTAAAAAAAAGAGGCATTTCTTTTGGGTTTGAAAGCCTACATTATTTACTGCTCTGCTTTTAAAGTATTCTGTTTGCTCACGGTGGTAGCAGCAAACAATTACCCTCTAAACATCCTGTGCTCTTCCACAGAGAGGTAGCAGCGCCTTGGCAGTGATCTATTCTTCACGCTAGAAGGTCATTCGAGGCTTTCCACAGTTTTTCAGCATATGCACAAATGTAATAAAAACAGGACAGAGCCTGTATGTTGTGCATAGAATATGTGCCATACTGCCAATGAATGCACTTGAATGAATGAATGCACAAAGAACAAGTTTTAAGCATGCAGTGATCCATATTGCTTTATTATCGAAGAGGAAGCATATTATGAATGTGCTTTTGATGCCTTTGTGTCCTGGTGTGACGAACCGCAGTAGGAGTGTTATTAAATGGTAAATGGACTTGGACTTATATAGCGCTTTTCTAGTCTTCCGACCACTCAAAGCGCTTTACACTACATGTCAGTATTCACCCATTCACACACACATTCATACACTGATGGCAGAGGCTACTAAGGCCAACTTTGCCCATCAGGATTTAATCTAAATACTCATTCACACACCGATGGCTATGCCTCCGGGAGCAATTTTGGGGTTAAGTGTCTTGCTCAAGGACACATCGACATGTGACCCAGAGCAGCCGGGGATCGAACCACCGACCTTCCGATTGGTGGACAACCTGCTCTACCCTCTGAGCCACAGCCGCCCCTGCTGCATTAACACGTCGCTGCATTAACACGTCACTGCAGCAGCATTTAGAAGGTGACAACTCAAAGAAATGGAGTAAGTGGCAAGCTATAAATATATCGTAACTGTGTTGATAGCACTATATGATTTTAGCCAAATAGTAAATGAACTCCAATAATGTCTGTGGCAAAACGATAGCCTTATTTTATCAGGTTTATAAAATCATTTATGTGCACGCTCTCTAAGCTTAAGTGGCCATACCTGGTTTAGCCACTTAAGCTTTGTGCATTAAAAGCAGGCTGTGGGCTTAATAGAAAGAGCCTTCAAGGTTAGCGGTGTGAACCAAGCACACACACGGTGTAATAGAGGTTTTTTTGGAAGGATGTTTGGTGAGTAAAGCCAAAGCCAATCAGACCTGATCCTCCCCCCCAGAGGGCCGTTTGAACTTCAAAGTGCATAAACCAGGGACTCATATATTTCCACTTCAATTAGATCACTTTGTATGGATAAAAAAGAGATACGTGATAATGTGTTTCATTATCATTTTAAATAGCATTTGCAAACCAAATGATTGAATTAAATGGAATTCAGGTCACTAGCTCCTCTGACCATCAAGCTGGTGCAGTCCTCCACATGCACTCTTCTTCAGGAGGCTCGTGGACACTCAGCTCAACATGCTCTGCCGATCAGTGTTGGCCAGCGCTCTGTTCTTTGCAGTGAAGTGCTGGGGTGGAAACATCAAGGGCAAGGATGCAGACAGGATTAGCAAACGGGTGAAAAAGACATGGCTCTGTAGGAGAGCTGAGCCAGGACACCCTGGAGGATGTGAGCTGAACTGAACTCCATCCCAGACAACATAAGATGCACATTTGCACACCGAGCACAGCTGTAAATCCACAGATTTGCTTCTTCAGTTTCACATTTGCATATTTTCCCTCATGTTCATTGGGTTCATTCTACATTTCAACATCATGCAATTTGGGTCATGTGGAAATACCAAAGGTATGTTTATGTCTAACCTGGTTGGTTCAATTCATGCGGACAGTTGCCTTTGATAGGACAGGTAAGAATGATACCATTCAAAGTCAGGTGTGCATGAAACAATCACACCGAGACAGCCTGAGACCTTCCGGCCTCTTTCAAATGCGCTGAACTGTGTTCATAGTGTGTCAGCAGCACCTTATGTAACACTGTCCTGTGCTGATTTTTAGTGATACATCACAGCTGTATGTCGCTGCCGTTTGGCACGTGACACATGTTATACTACTGTTGCATTAGCCAGCTTATCACAACTCTTAATGATGTATTCCGCCTCTATGGTAACAGCCTGAGACACAGTGTATCGCTGCTGTTCCAGTGACGTAGATCCCTTCTCATATTTAATGAATATATAAATTATATTCATTTGACATATTGCCTATAGTTAGCGTTAATGGCCAAACTTAGTCAAGGCTGTGGTTGCTGTAGAGCAGTTGTTCCTAACCTATTGTCCTTGAAGCTCCCCCTACTAGTATCTCTATGACAACATCCAGAGCATTAATATAGCAGTAAACAACTATTTGCTATGTAAAGATATAGAGGAGTAATGTCTACCTGAGCAGAGAATGAAGTCACTCTCCCTCAGTGTGTGTTGTAATCCGAGTTTTCCTGCGCTTTGTTGTGTATTTTAGTGCATGTTCGTGCATGTGAGCATGCCCCATTGGCTAGGGTCATGGCCGCCGCTCTGCGCTGCACTCAGTTGATAACGTCGTCCCGACTGATGGCGTCGTCACGGAGGCGTAGCACCCACCCTCCGGTTCCCCCTCAGGTTAACACTGTTAGCTCTGTCAGCTCTGTTGCCCTTGTTTGCACTCACGCTGTTAGCACTCACGATGTTAGCACTCACGATGTTAGCATCGTTAGCTGCGAGCCGCCAGCTCAGCCTTCGCCATATTGAGGGCCATACAGAGGCAATAGAAATGCTTCCGATCCTCGATTTACCACCGTTAGGATAGCAGGTCACCAAAACTAGCAGACAAATAAATTAACTGTCATTCAATCTGACTTACATAAGACATGCAACCTTAAAGGGACTAAATACAAAATGCTTTTTTCTAGCTAATAAACATCAGGCATAAGGGATATTAACAGTGTCTGGTGGTTGTCTGTTAGCCCTTTGTTACACAGGCAACCTGTTTTCCATGTCTACTGGGATACAAGTCCACCCAATGCTAAAGAATTCAAATTAATTGAGTTGAAGTGATATTGTCTTTAATTTATCACACCTTACTGCAAACTTCCAGTCTTACTGCCTGTAGATGAACC
Source organism: Sebastes fasciatus (assembly GCF_043250625.1). NCBI lineage: Eukaryota > Metazoa > Chordata > Actinopteri > Perciformes > Sebastidae > Sebastes > Sebastes fasciatus. Next base: position 6,379,057 of record NC_133800.1, read on the forward strand.
AAGACTCCAGCAACACCTGACTGCTAAAATTAATTTGAACCCGTCTGTGCTAAGTTTACTTAATGGTGGAATAAAACCACATTAGACCTGCAGCATATTACCTACCCTACATTCTTTTGAAGATACCTGGGAACAAGACAACTGGTGTCAGAGGAGGGGAAGGTGCAACAAAAACATTTACTACAGGAGAAAGCAGCGAATAATTACCTGTGTGTGGCTCGAAATGGAACAGTTGAACGGTGCTCAGATTAGAGTGCATCCTCCAGTGCCCATTAATCAAACACATTGGAATTAACTTTCAATTGACTTTCTTACCCTTCCGCATAAAGTGGATGCCACGGCTGAAAAATGGAGTAAGCGTCCAATCTGTAGTTCAAACATGGTTCGTCACGCCAGATGAAAAAAAGTAACAACAGAGGAGCTTCAACTTTCATTTGGGCTTCAAAGTAATGAGAGTCAATCTGAAACCCCAGTAGTGCTTTTATTCCACGAGGATTCTCCATAACAATGGATGGCATATTATGTGACTCAATACAAAAGAAGATGATTTGTGATTTTTGTGCATTCTGAAGATCCATTACTCCTTTGTCTTTTCCTTTTATTTGAGCACTCCTTTAATAGCCCTTTTATGTGTGCTACAGTGTATTCCAGAAAAAAAAATATTCTGGTTAGATTTTCATGACAAAAGAAAGTCAGACTTTCCACTTAAAACTGCTTTAATGGACAATGGCATTCATTTTAATGGGCCTGAGCAATTCCATTTGATGATTCTCTTATTGATTTTGTCAGTCTATTGCCACACCTGCACATGTGCTACACTTTTGTCCTTCTTTTATTGCCTACAATGGGCATTTGATTCTTATTGCTGTATACTCCCATGGAGGCATTTAAAGCAATTCTTTGACATTATGGGAAATACATTGAGAGTTAAATAACAGGATCAATATCACTCTCATATTATGTCCAATAAATATATAGCTACAGCCAGCAGCCGGTTAGCTAAGCTTAGCTTAAGGAGTGGGGAAAGGCAGAAACAGCTGGCCTTGCTCTGTCAGGTAACAAGTAATAAATCCGCATAGCAGCATCTTCCTGAAGTCTCTCTCTGAGGTTGCCCAACACGTTCTCATCCCAGCTCGTCACATACTGGCACTTTGTCACGCCCCTTGGCGTCACTTTAGCATTAGGCAACAAAACTACTAAGTCAGGTTTAGGAAAAACAACATAGTTTGGCTTAAAACTACCACGTTTGTAAAGTGAAAATGAAACCAAATGTTGTGAACACGGGACACGAACAAACCATGTCCCCTGTGTCTTTTCACTCTTTAACCTATGTCACCACACTCACTTTCTCAGAGCGTTAACTGTAGCCGCTGATGGGTTTACATTGTAGTTAATTGAAAGCTCAATTAAAAGATATGACATGTCAAGGGTCGTGACAAAGCCTCTGATGCCCTGGGAATGAGAATGGGTTGAGTTGCCAAGAAACCAGTAGGGATTTCAGGGAGGGATTTCAGGAAATCCAGAAAAATACCACAGTGAAATTTCTCAGAGCGTCTTTGTAAAATAGATGGTTCTAGAGTCTAAGTGATGTAGGGACTGCTCTCAGCACTAGTAGCTGGAGAGCGAGTGGGTGCCCCAGGCTGAGTCTTTACCACAGCTTCCCTGGGTTTGAATTCAACCCATGGTCCTTTGCTGCATGTCATCCCCATCCTCTCCTCCTTTCATAACTATCACTGTCACTATCAAATAAAGGCAAAAGCCAAAAAAATAATCCTAAAAGAGAACTACGCCCATTTTCAAAATGTATCCATGTTATTCCTATAAAAATGCTAGTAAACATGAACAACTCTTCCAAATCCAAAAACTAGAGTGCTGAAACTCAAACTCGTGATGTCATAAGGTATAAAGTGTGGAGCTGCTCCATAGACAATGAATTGGGAGAGATGTTATAGATGACACTGAGCGCACCCAGGGGAATGTTCTGAGTATATAGGTACATTTTCTATTTCACCACTGAGAATACTACAACAGAATAAGGCTCATTTAGGTATAAAAAAAAAGAAAACAAACATTCTGTGGGTCTCCCATTTATTGTCTATGGTGCAGCTCCAGACTTTATACTTATATGACATCACAGGTTTGAAACTTACTTCTCTGGTTTCTGGTATTGAGAGAGAGTAGCTCATGTTCACACATACTGATTGAACTTTCCTAGGCCATGGAAATAACATACTGGAATTCCTAATTTAGGTGGTGTTGACCTTTAAACAAAAAAAAAAAAGTATTTTCTCTGTACTCTGCAATTTGTTCTCAGGATAGTACATCAATTTAATCAATAGAGAGTTTCACTGAAGAGGAAGAACAGTTCTGGCCTTTACACTTCAGTTTTTGTATGGATTAAACAAACTAGATGTAACATGTTAGTAAGCTTTAGAGGTGCTGGTAGTTGGCATTTTGTTACCTTCTGACAGAGAAAGGCTAGCTGTTTCCTTCTGTTTCCAGACTTTCTGCTAAGCTAAGCTAAGCTAAGTTAATCAGCTGCTAGCTCTGCTGTATCTTTGTATTTAGCATACAGACATGAGAGGGACATCGATCTGCTCATCTAACTCTACCAGAAAGCAAATGAACGTGACGTGCAGTGTGAAGCATACATGCAGATTATACTACACGTATCACAGAAGAACACATAAACCTTTTTGACCTACATCAAGAAATGACATTTAATATCCTGCACTTATATTGTACAGTTACACCACAGTACCCAATTCCCTAATGTCTCTGCAAATCACAATAAATCGAGTGGAATAAATAGGCAAGACTTGCATATACTATTCATTTGTGTGTGTTTGTAGGTTTGTGCAACATGAAAAGCACAAACTCTAATCTCTACTGATCCTGGCTGGATGATGTCTGCCTGATGGATCACCATCCTGCTCCACTGCCTCTCTGGTAACCATCATGGATCACTATCCGGCTGCATACTCATTATGGCTACTGTCATGGACCACTATCTTGTTATGCTCCAAAGGCATCAAATGACAAATCAAAGCCACAAACACATGAAATTAGCTTCAGTGTGTGTTGCGATTCCACATGATGTTGTTGACAAATTCCTGCTCGCTGATAGCATTTAGGAAATAAAAGAAACAGATATAATTCTGAATCACAGCTGCAGTATGTGATAATAAATACAGCCTCAACTGGTGGACCATAATTTCATCCTACCTCTCGCTCAAAGATTACACTCTCGGGGGGGTGGGGAGGTCTCTCACCACACACACACACAACCCCCAGCCTCTCTTTCTCTCTATCTCTTTCTCTCCTTCTGCCCTCTAATCAGCCATCAGGGAGCGTGTGTGTCTGTGTGTCTGTGTGTGCGTGTTGAGGGATTCTGAATGGAGCGCGACGATGACCTGCAGTCCTCTGCACCCACTTCGACCTCAGCCGCCGCAATCCCCCGTGGCGTCCCCTCCCTCCACGCACACCTCAGCCACCGCACAGCCGTACACTCATTCACCACCACCGCTCCCTCCCCTCCACCCACATGCCCTCTTCACTGGCAGGGCCACGTAATTATTTTCTCTGGGAGGCATACTGCTAGCGTGCACCTCTATCTTTAATTACAATTGAGCAAAAGCGCAGGCTTTAACAGGGAGGTACCAGACGTGCTGCTTTGATGTCTGTTCAATCCACTTTTCTCTTTTTCTTTCCTGGCAAAATGCCAGAATTCTTACATGTCAACCCCCATTCTGGCCACACAGCATCATATTGTCTCTGGCAGTGAGGGGATGTATGTACTGTAAAGCATGGTATCTTTATCCAAAAGCAGCTTGCGAATGCTTGGATCCAGGGCCCTTTTTTTTGGGGCGGTGGCGTGAGCTTAACAATGGTCAGCGTGTTGTTCTGCTCCGATCCGGTCTGGCCATCTGCACGCTTTGATCCCCGCTGCCAGCGACGACTTTGTTCTTTTTGGAGTAAACACTGGCTGCGGGGATTAGCAGCCGATGTGTGTGAGGAGTGTGTGGGCATCAGTGTGCTCGTACTGTATGATTTGAGGAGTGTCTTCACTTAATGCATGCAAACTATGTCCAAATTTGTATTGTGCTGAGATTATGGGGTTTTAAAAGACTGATACAGATGTTATTTTATGATCAAAGCTTCAATTATTCAAAAATGATATGCATTGTCTTTAAATTTGAGCAGTTTCATGCAGTGTTTCCCTTCAAATGTATGTATTCCAGTCACCATATGAAACAGCAATTAGATTTTTGAAAATCTGAAGTGAGCCTCCATCATCATTTCATATGTGTGTGTGTGTGTGCCGGAGTATTTGTGCAGACGCTGGTTTGTATGCGCATGCATGTAGGCTTGTTTGTGCTGACTGATTAGCGACCAGCTCTGTGATTGCTGCTGTGAGCCGGTGATTAGAGCATTGGCTGAGATGTTGGCTGCTGCCTCTTTTTGGCCACAAACGGACAAGAAACTGGACTGAATCAGCGGCTTTGCGTCTGCCACCTTCTAGTGAGCGAGACCGGCCACTTTCTGTCCCCGAGACCCTGAGCGAGACCCAGCGAACACTTTGTTGTGTAAATAAAGCATCAAAAATGACAGTCGAAACCATGTCTGTTGCCATTTATGGCTACTGTGTGAGTCATGTGATGAAAATAATAATGAGGCCCTAATATCCTCCTGGTATCAGTTCAACTTATTTTTCACAGTATTCTTTTCTCTTTTTATAGCATTTAATTATCACACAAATTTGAGTCAGCTGAAAATAAAGTCACCTCAAAGGAATAGTTTTTGTTTTTATTATTTTGCGAAATAAACTTATTTTATTTTTTGCTGAGAGTTAGATAAGTAGATTGATACCACTCTCATGTCTGTATGCTAAGTATGGAGCTAGAGCCAGCAGCTGATTAGCTTAGCTCAGGGGAAATAGCTAGCTTGGCTCTGTCCAATGTTGAAAACTACACCTTCAATTACCTCTAAAGTTCCATAACTAACATATTATGTCTCTTATTGTCACCATGAGGTTGCCAGGCAATAAGTAACAAGTCACTGCAGGCAGACACTCCCTGCAAATCTACAACTTTTCCAGTCTTGCTAAGCTAACTGTCGCCCAGCATTAGCTTCATCCTTAACATACAGACATAAAAGTGATCTAACTTTCAACAAGAAAGCAAATAAGTTTCCCAAATTTCCTAAAATGTCAAACTATAGACTTTAAAGAGGACCTATTATTCTTATTTTCAGGTTCATACTTGTACTTTTGGGTTTCTACTAGAACATGTTTATATGCTTTAATGTTACAAAAACGCTTTACTTTTCTCATACCTACTGTGCTGCAGCACCTCTTTTCACCCTCTGTCTGAAACGCTCTGTTTTTCAGCTCCAGCTCTGCTGTAACTAGCTTTGTTTGAGGGCGTGCCAAACTAGCCGCTAAGCAGGTATTATGCAAATGTATTACTTGATGACATCACCACGTTACGGAAGAAAAGGCGGGACTTCAAGTGAGGTGTTGCAGGTGGGGGAGACCTTTTACAAAAAACCCTGATATAACACACTAAAGGAAATGGGAAAAAAGCACAAAAGCATAATAGGTTCGCTTTAAGTCCGTGAAACTACAATTTCTACATTTCACTTTTTGGGCATCCTGTGCATCAATACAGTTCTTACTGTACTACATCATATATATGGTGTGCTAGTTCAGTCTTCATGCCCTCTTGCCCTCTAATAATCCTCAGCACTGCTTGCAAAAACATTTTTTAGTAGAATAAAGCAATACTCAGGGTCGGCGCCAGAGCATTAGGAACAGAAGGGCAATCAGCTTTGACAGAGGGAGCATTTTTTCCCCTGACAAAGCCTTTATTAAGTGTATAATTAACATCATGTTTCATGAAAGAAAGAAACTATGACAGAGAGGCTCAGGCACTCATCTACATAATGTCACTTGCGCACGCACTCCCACACATGTTATACGTCCACAAAACCAGAGGTTATAAACTCAGGTACACAGCGGGAAATCTGTTAAATGTTCAACATTAATAAACCTATAACATTGGGCCACTTTCACCGGTTACCATCTAATTAAAGGTTAAACAACATCTTTAAGCCCCATCAAGAACCGGTATGCAATTACAACAATATGCACGCTCATCCAGAAATGTTGCCACAATTACAAACGTGCAAATAATAGCGCTCACAGTGTAGCCTACTACAAAGCAGGAGAGAAGTTTTATCAGGGTGAATGAGTGGATTTAGGAAGTCACCACTAGATCAGCTGGAGTCTCCGACTGTGAGTGCAGAATCCTCAACTCAACTTCTTTCCATTCGTTTCGCAATTTTCGAGTGAGATCATAAAATGTGGATATGGTTGTTGTTTTTAATTGGCTAGGGAGAGGAGTGTTTTATAGATTAGTACAATAAGAAATTACTCCCATTACCAAACTGTATGACTTCATCTTACTTATCGCTGTAAGAGTATTTCAGTTTATTTTTTCTGTCAGGAGAGAGTTCAGTTGAGGGGGCACGCTGACCTTTTTGGACGGGCCTGGACCTCCAAGGCCCGCCCCCTAACGCCGACACTGGCAATACTGCTTTTGCATTTACATGTATATTTTAAATTATAAACAGGACTGTAAACACGTTTCAAAATAGGAAAATTGAAGGCGCTGTATACGATATTCAGAGCATTATCATAGCGGTAAACAAGTATTTGCTATGTAGAGATATAGAGGAGTAATGTCTACATGAGCAGAGAATGGAGTTGCTCTCGTCGCCATGTTGAGAGCCGTGTGGAAGCAATAAAAATGCTTCCAATCTTGCAGTTTTGTCTCCACAGCAGCAATATGGTATGGGAGTAACTTGAGAACCAACCAATCAGAGTAGAGAACTGACTGAGTAAAGGATTTGCTTGTAATTACCGCTGATTCCGCTTTAAAGGGTTTAACGTTGACAGTATAGAAATCCTAACAACAGTTCCATCAATGCGCCAATTGAACCAGCCAAGGCGTAGAGCTCCATGTATATGTTTGTGTGTATGCGCCTCTGTGTGAGCTCACATGCATTCTTTTGGGTGCATTTTAATAACATTTCTGTATTCTTTTGAAAATCCATCATTAACTGTTTTTTTCGTCCCTTGGTATGAAATTCCCGCACCCATTGTTTCAGCCAAAAATTGAAAACACAAACTGGAGGAATGCTCATGAGCCACGGAATATCAATCAGCCTGCAAACAAGTCGGAGGTGTCAGCAGAGTAATGGCTTTTGTTTGGGAAAGAGTCCATAGCTGATGCACACAGGGATTTAAAACAATAATCTTTCCGGCATAATGACGAGGTAATATGGATAGTCCATTTATCTTTGATTAGATTTTTTGATGCAGGGATTCATTCCCTTGACGCACTGTTTCATTATTCTTTCTAATTACCTGCACCGATTCGCCCATCAAGCATCGGTACACTGGCAAGATGTAATTGCTTCTGCCATAAATCAAGAAACATTTGGGGGCGTCTGGAGAGCTCCTTCTCCATTAATACAAACACATTGAGAAGCCAGGCTTATGTTCACACTGATAAATCCAATCGTTCATTTTGACATTTTATATTTGATGTGCTCGGTCTCAAGCTTAATGTTATGGTACACTGATAATTCCTGTCGCTGTTTTGTTCCACGACACGTGTACGGAAGCAATGCTGCTTCTATCTTCGTCTCATTAACATCGAGATTTGCCAAGCTTGTCCCCACTTGAGAAAAAAGCACTTTGCATTTGTGATTGGGTTGCCACTGTGTGATGCATTACGGGTACAGCCACAGTTGTCTGCCAAGGTCAAGGAGCGCATTGTGTCTTAATGAGGCCTTGGCTCTGATAAACATTCAGCTGCTGGCCCCCAGTGTTGCTTCACATGTTGTACAAAAACCACAAAAACATGTAAAAATTCGCCCGCAGCTGAAAACCACATATTCCAGTCTGGGTTATTATTCTAATTTAGTTAAGGCATTAGGCAAATCAACAGCTCCCACAGCAGCAGCGCAGTGGGGAGAATTGGCTGGAGGTGGAATGTGAATGAGCTAAGTTAAGGCAGACAGAACTAGGGCTTAGCTGTTAGCCTGCAGGTCAAAGTGATAATGTATGAACTTAGCTCTGGCAGGCGAGCAGACGGCACTACATTAGTGACCAATGAGTGTCTTAGAGTGGGTGCTTTATTCTAAAAGTGGCACGGCAAGTCTGCATGTCAGCTGATCGGGGACAAACATGAATTATTTGCTCAGCTACATCAGCGCCGCTGTTCCTGCTGCATCAGATTTGTCAGTTCCTTTTTTCTTTCTTTTCACAATGGTCACACTGACCTTGATGTAGCTTGTGGAGAATTAGATCGTTTCTGTTTATGCCAAAACATTATGCATATTAGGCAGTGTGAATACTAATGGAAGGTACAATTCTTTCTCTAAGGAAAAAAAACAACCTTGCATATTTTTGATGAAAGTTGTTGCCGTGTACAGACGTGCTTTTATAATTCAATTTTTAAACATTGCATATTTTTCTTTGTGCTAGCAACTCTTAGTTTGCATTATACTGAAATCAAACGATGTCACTTTTAAAGACACCACAAGGTCCTTCTTTCATTAAATCCTATCAACACATCCAAGAGTATTCTATTAGAGTGGCAAGGGCACACAAGTTGGCATGTGGTTTGTTGAAACCTGGATGAAATGTTAAATAAACACTACCAAAGACAAAAAAAGCTGATTAAAAGTGGTTTTGATCGCTTACTCTGCTGTTGAATTTATTCCTGCAATGCAGTGGATGGCGTGTGATCTGTTGACTTCTGGCTGTCCTTGCTTAATAGCATCTTGTCTGAACACATTCACTCTGCCCGGCCATGTCGGCCTCTTGTGAACCAAACAGTGAAGAGCAGCTTCAGCTGACGAGATGCCCGGTGTGCTAAAATCACTGGACTGTAACAAACTGAATGGTCCCCAACAAAGCACTTACTACCCTGGTTTTTACAGTAGTTAATATCCTTTTTGGGGCCAAGACTTTGCCAGGCTCTGACCTGTATTCACTGCATGGTATAGTATATGATTTTATGTTTTAAAGCTGTACTAGTCAATATTTTCATATTAACAAAAGATCAAATGGCTATGTGCAACGTGAAAGGTAACGCTGATAATGATGAGCCCACAGAGAATTATTAGCTGACGGTGCAGTTACTCAGCTTTGCGAAGCCTTTTAGCATCAGAAGTTAGCGACTAGCTGGTGAACACTACAGGCTAGTGGAGCATTTAGCTGCTGAAGATCCTGATATTTACCAACTGAGACAGCATGTGGCTGATATTGTTTTCACCTGGTGAGTCTGTGTGAGTCATCATGGCAAAATGTGGTGCTAGAGACACCGACTGTAGCGGGAACTACCACAGAGGAGGTTTTGAGTACTTTGCCAGGTGTTAATATTTATCTGTGAACAGAATTTGTCACTGCAAATGTGTTGCAACCGTGCAAGATGCATGTGTGTAGCTGAGATCAAAATGAAGGCCAAGTTTGAAGATGGGTGTGGTCCGGGCAAGGCTGCCTGAAGTTAGGGGGTAAGAAGTGGGGAAGGGACCCCCTACATTCATCAGGTCTCCTGAAACGCAACTCCAAATGAATATTAATGTCGCCCCGTATCTGCGATACGTGTAAACAGGCAACTGTTTGCTAACCAGCTTTGGAAATTACTCAAATTCTGTAATAGAAAGGGAGAATGTTTTATTTTCTCTTATTTGGTACAACATCCTGAGACATGATGACACAGTAAGAGGGGTGAAACTATGGCTATCTGTACAAGCTAGCAAACGTCCCCTGTGGGAAAAGTTAAGTGCTGATTTAATTTTGCAGGCTAGATAGCAAATAGTCAGCTAGCACATTTGACATCATAAAAACGTACCGACAAATGTCCAGATGTGTTTTCTTTACATGGTAAATGTTTATATTTCTGTGGACAGATTTTGTCACGACGACAGAGTGACAAACAGGCAAGATGCAGTCACAAAACTTTACAGGCGTGTAGTTGAGATCAAAATGAATGTTGAGTTCGAAGATGGGTGTGGTCCGAGCAAGGGAACTGGAAGTAGGGAGGTAGGAAGTGGGTAAGGCCCCCCCCCGTTTATGCCCCTGGCCTGATTTAGCATTGCGGCTGGTGTGATCCCATCGTAAGATGGCCTCTAGTCTTTTCAATGCAACTGCTAGGAAGACGTTACCTGTCCTTGGCTGATAAGCTACAGTTTACACTACAAGTTTGCACTCAGAGACTTGGAGGCCAAAGGAGGGTTTTGGATTAATCTCCTTTGTTTTTTCCTTTCAATAATAAGAAAATATAAATTTGAGTATCACTTTGACATGATCGCTGATGGGAAAAAGAGACGGACTTTGACTTTCACATGTTATGATGTTGAACAAAGTTAACATGATCAACACACTCATATTTGTGATTAATGCGTAGCACAGTTATTCACACATTCTGATTGACTTCCAGTCTTTGCAGGGTAGTCACTGTGGAAGCTACTACTTTATGTTTCCTGTGAGCACAGATCTGGTGAACACATGGCTGGATGGATATCGCAGCGGTAGATGCACACCATCCAGCCTGTGTCCTCCCACTGAATATGTTCAAGTGGCTTATGTAGAACAGAGTGGTGAGTGGGATGACTAAGTTGCAGCTGGCAGTGACCCAGGTTAATATGGTTAAAACACTTGAGTGCCACAGTCTGCAGTCACAGGAGCATGCAGGGTGCTGAATGCAGAGAACAGAACAGAAGTCTTCAGAGAGTCCTCTAGAGGGGCGTAGGGGGGGCGGTGATACTGTGGCTGCTGTATAAGCAGCTGTGCTGAGGCCTGCATGGTGGCTGAGGTGGCTGTAACGCTGATTTCCCCACAGTCCGTCTGTTTCTGCAGACCTTGAATTAAATCAGCACCTTTTGTCGTGGGGCTCATGTGCAGCAGGAATCCTAATTAAACAATGCATACAACGCCGGTTATTTCAAACGTAATTGTCATACAGAGCTGTGAACCACAGGAGCCGGAGAGGAAGCATATGAGCTGCAATCATTAAAACACAAAGGGTTGATGATAGGAAATGCAGTGTGTAATCATAACACTGACCAGTATGGTGTTTTGTACGATTCAATATAAAACCCACATTTGACCACATGTTGGATCGCAGGGACTTTGTGGAATATATAGAGCACGAAGCTCTCAGCGCTCTTGAACATTTGCGCCTTGAGAGAAATGATGATGCACACTTCACAGAGCACACTCAACACCACGGTGCGCCACTCCTCTCCAACTGTCTGAGCTCTGAAACAAACCTGAAACTGAATTCTGAGAGGATTAAAACTAAAAGCTCTCGAAAAGCAGAATTGATTTCATCTTGAAGACGTATATACCATCAAGGTATTTGAAGAGGTATGAGGATACTTACAAGATCACGTAGGTACCAGACGTCCTCTGATGAAGAACTGTAGTCTATAAAGGTTCTTTTTTTATAGTTACAGCCGCCTTCTGATTATAGTAGAGCAGCAAACAAAATGAAGAGTATAAATCTGAGATCCTCTGGTGGGTGTGAAGTGGGATCAAAGTGCTTCGGGAAGCCTGCGCCATGTCTGGGTTTGCCTAATCAAGTAAAAGTACACAGTGAGACTAAATCACTTTGTACGTGATTTACTTGAGCTATAATTCATTTGGAATCGGAGATGAGGAGCTTGCAGTGGCAGGAGGTTTCCGCGTATTGAGGAGCAGTGTGGAGAAAGCGATTTGAAGTGGTGGTTCGAATCATTACCGCACATGTCCTTAAAGTAGGGCTGTCAAAGTTAACGCAACAGATCATCATATAAAACTAAAAAACCGAAGGAATCGATTTGTACCAGCCATGTCATACTAGCTTGTTGAGAAGGAGGCTAAATAACGCTCCAAACGTGTGCTAAATTCTGGCGAGGAAAAACTGCCACAGCCATTTTCAAACGGGGTCCCTTGACCTCTGACCTCAAGATATGTGAATGAAAATGGGTTCTATGGTTACCCACGAGTCTCCTCTTTACAGACATGCCCACTTTATGATAATCACATGCAGTTTGGGGCAAGTTATAGTCAAGTCAGCACAATGACACACTGACAGCTGTTGTTGCCTGTTGGGCTGCAGTTTGCCGTGTTCAGCATATTTTTTTAATACTTAATACAGTGCCTGTGAGGGTTTCTGGACAATATTTGTCATTGTTTTGCGTTGTTAATTGATTTTCCAATGATAAATATAAACATACATTTGCATAAAGCAGCATATTTGCCCACTCTCATGTTGATAAGAATATTAATTACTTGACAAATCTCCTTTTAAGGTACATTTTGAACAGATAAAAAATGTGGAATTAATTTGCAATTAATCGTGATTAACTATTTGAATCGATTGACAGCCCTACCTTAAAAATAATTTGCTTATACAGTAGCTGTGCTGCACTTCACAGAGTCCAGTCAGCATCGTGGGCTGCAATGTGAGGTGGATTTTCTGATGAAAAGTTGAACTTCTGTTCTGAAGGTGGTTTCAAATAGGAATATTTAAAGGAAACTCTTTTCCCAGTGGATTTGATTGAAAATAGCTTGTTTACTCAGTGCAGGATAATGTTTGTTAATTCTAATATGATGGAGTTGAAGCTGCATCCGAGCATGTGATTAGTGCAATGATGATTGACCATGCATGTACTGTATGTATCCATGCAGGGGGCCAGTTGCATAACATGCAAATGGGATCCTACTATATGGATGTGAGGCACTGGAAGCTGCTCCATGATGCTGGCGGTGGCACCAGAGGTGATATGGAGACTGTTAACCTCCGCCACTATACGGATCACAAATCCGTTAACAGCATTTATACAGTTCACTAAGTGATGCGTCTGATGCACAATGCTGCTGCTCGACCAAGTGGAAGCATCAGCTGCTTCCACATATATACTGTGTATTTTATCCCCAACACAGCTCGTGAATATTCATGATGGAGCCTGTGAACGTCAGGACGCAGCGGCGGCTCTTCCTCCCCGACAGAGAGCGGAGAGGCTGGGAGGAAGAGGAGGAGGAGGAGGAGGAGGAGGAGAGACAGCAGCATGCCAGAGCCCGGCTGCATCTCTCACACCGCATTTGAGGGCAAATCTGCTCTCGACTCTCAGCCTGCCCTGCGCCGCCGACAAGGAGAGACACAATGGACTGACGGAACACCAACACAGAGACGGAGGGAGAGACACACACACACAGAGAGAGAGAGAGGGAGAGAGGGAGAGAAACGCCGCCTTGTTTTTGAATGATACACATATTCTGTGGACATCCTCGGGTTCATTATGTGCAGAGCTGGACGGATCGAGTGACCGACTCTGAAACAGAGGAGATGCCAGAGAGAGGCAGTGATCGCAGCAGGATGCTCCGATGTGAGCGCGTCTTAATATTATTATTATTATTGCAGCGCATCTCCTGTAAGATGGACGAGACATATTGGGGCTAAAGGACTTTGCGGAGGAAAAAATATGTTTTGCAACTGCTGCGGGCTGTTCCAGAGGATCAATGCCTTCCTTGGCTTGTAATATGTAGCTCGGACGACAAAAACAGAGAGCGTGTGCAGCTGTTTTCTCAGCTAGTGGACTGGAGCATCGGAGCATCGGAGCTCCGTGTTGTGTAGTGGTGTTGTGACCGCCCAGCAGCAACCTTCCTCCCACCTTGACTCCTCCATGTGATGCCCCGCTAGAAGAAGCAGCACTCCGGAGCTGTCCGCGGTGCTGATCGGGTCTCCACGAGTTGACCTTAAAGGATAAAATCCTCCTCCTCCTCCTCCTCCTACCTACCGCAGTTAACGCACAGAGAGAGGTGGCAGAGCAGGCCACCGCACATGGACAGCTGCTGGGCTTGACTGAGTCACAGCCAGACTATCTCCTCTTTTTTCATGGCTGTGGCACGCAAAATCAAAACTTTGCTGACCGTCAACATCCTGGTGTTCGTGGGGATTATCCTGTTCTCGGTCTACTGCCGGATCCAGGACCGATCCGAAGAGCTCATCCAGATAGGGCGGATGTCCGACCAGAGGCTGCGAGCCAGGAATGGAAAAGTTTCCAACTTGGTGGACAGGCAGTCTATTCTCCAGAGGCTGGAGAGGCTGGAGGATGTGGTCTACAATCAGTTAAACGGTAGGACACAGGCTCGGTCATCGTTAATAGCAAAATATGCGAGTCATCAGCATAATGAAGCACATTGTGGCCATAAATAGGCAGTCCTTGTGCAATGTAGAGCACTTTTTTTATGTTTTGAATGGCCAAACTATCCTCCAGAACCCAAAGGGTGCTCCAGGCTGCATCACTGGGGAGAGTTTTCGGTATAGACCTGAAGCATGACTCATGCATATTTTCCAGTCAGCCTCATTTCTTTGATAAAGCTGCTTGATTTTGCACATGAAACACTGTCAAAGTGTTGAAGGTCTGCTGCCTCCAGAGCAGCAGCACTAACCCTCCCTGCTTGTTAAGGAGCTAATGAAGCAGAGGTGATGTATTACAGTGCAATACTTGCTATATGTGCTTATACTGTGCTGATAGACTTTACTGGGCTGTTTAACTTTAACAGCCTATCACACTGTGACACCCCCCCCCTAACCCATAATTGACTTGTTGTAAACTTCACATAAACTTATGCTTTAAGTGTTGATGTGTATAGAATGAATATCCCACTCAGAGGAAGTCTGCATGTGAGCAGCAGCAAGCAGCTCATTTCACCGGAGGCAGCGAAACATATCAGATTTAACAAGCTGTCTGAGTTTTGAAGGAGAGTCTAATGTAATGGCTCTATAACGGAATGACAGACTTGTATTTCATTACACGGCCATTAGTCTGAGGGGCAGGTTTGGTCTCCTCAGCAGAACAGCAACCTTTAAAAAATCAGGTTACATGTGACTGGCTTACTTACATGGCTGTGTTCTCCTGTGGGACATCCACACAGTCACAACTGATGTTCAAGGCATCATTCATGCAGATGCTTGAAAAAGACTGACCTGGATACAGTACATGTGATATTCCAAGTTTATAACTCTATAATGATATAGACATTGGTTAAATCAGTGTTAAAAAAAACTTTAATAAAGCAAACATTTTACATCCTCAAAATTCATTTAAAAAAAGAACCATATTCCCATGTATTTATTCACTCGAGTACTGTTTAAACATACATCTCTATGTATCATTATATTAATCAGGCAAAGTTAGTGGTGAGTGAGTGGGCTCTAAGTCGATTCAAATATTTAATTGTCCATACTTAATCGCAAATTAATTGCTCATAGTTTATCTGTTCAAAATGTACCTTAAAGGGAGATTTGTAAAGTATTTATCAACATGGGAGTGGGCAAATTTACTTGCTTTATGCAAATGTATATATACATTTATTATTGGAAATCAATTAACAACACAACAATAACAAATATTGTCCAGAAACCCTCACAGGTATTACATTTAAAATAAAACAATATGCTCAGATCATAAAATGGCAACAACACCTGTCAGTGTGTCGACTTGACTATGACTTGCCCAAAATGCTTGGGATTATCATAAAGTGGGCATGTCTGTAAAGGGGAGACTCGTGGGTACCCATAGAACCCGTTTTCAGTCACATATCTTGAGGTCAGAGGTCGAGGGACCCCTTTGAAAATGGCCATGACAGTTTTTCCTCACCAAAATGTTTGTGACAAGCTAGTATGACATTGTTGGTACCAATGGATTCCTTAGGTTTTCTAGTTCCATATGATAGTATCAGTACCAGTATCTTCACTCTAACTTTAAAACTGAGCCCACTATAACCTAAAAATCGCAAGTTGCGTTAATGCGTTACTATCACGTTAACTTTGACAGCCCAAAAAATGAACACAACATATGGTTATTTATAACATATCAACATAACATATAATTATTGATTAATCTGCCAAACCTTTTCAATTAATCGATTAATCATTTGGTCAGCTAAATGTCAAAATTGTGAGAAAAAACGATTTTCCAGAGCCCAAAGCCATGCCTTCAAATGTCTTGTTTTGTCCGATCAACAGTCCAAAACAACAAAATATTTTATTTACAATACATATATGACAAGGAAAAGCAGCAAAGCATCACATTTGTGAGTGGAACCAGCTAAGATTTCTACTTGAAAAATGACAGAAACAATTAATCGATATCAAAATCAAAAATTTCTGTCGATCGATTAATGGATTAATTGTTTCAGCTCTAGTGACAATGCATGTAAATAATTTTACAACAGCTCAGATTTCTGTCTACTACTGTTAGTTTAAAGTTCATCATTGTCTTTCTTGTAAGTGACTTAAAGCACCAAAAAAGTAATTTATGGCTGACAGAAAGAAAATATGGAACGGTTGTCACTGACTCCGGTGCAGGAAACTTTTCCTGAATTTAGTGTATTTTTTGGACTGCACAGTGCTCACTCACAGGATTTGAGGCAAAGTGGGATCACAAATAACATTTTCTCACACTGCTCTGGAGGCATACTTCAATGTCAGTGGTGTTAGAATGCCACAGGAATGCTGTACTACCTTACAGCCCAAACAGGTTGTAATGCATGTGCAGGGGGGGTTGATCGGTAGCAATGACTCAGTGATTGCTGTATTTCAAACCTCCAACCTATTCACTCACGGTGATGAGGCGAGGACGTGTTTTGAACCAGTGACTACAGAAGCCAAAGCGTCTTGTTCCCATGGCAAATGAGTAGAAATCAGCATTGCTGAATGTCACTCCTTAGCATGGTGTTACTGAATGATTTCTAATCTATCAGTGAAGTCAAGTTCTATTCACCAGCTTACTGTTCTCCTGGGAAATTGTGACTTTATTATCTGAGTAAATTACAAGCTGCTATAGCTCAGGCTGAAGGGGGGCTGTGTAGGAGGAAGCAGGTGCTGCTTGTGTTATTGCATTTCATGCTGGTCACCAGTAGAGGTCACAGATATCTGAATACCCCTTTAAAGCAGCAGCAGGTGGAATTGTAGCAAATATAATTAAAAAAAGTTATTTTTATAAAACGGTGCCTCTGTGTCGTCCTGTGCTGATAACAGCATCTGCAAGATTTCACAGACCGGAGGAAAGCAACAAATCAGAGCCGAGCTGGAGCCTTGCCGTCTTTGAGCAGCTGTCGATCACTCGCAAACTCCGATCAAACGGTCAAACTAGGCAGCGCTGATCAAATATGAATCAATATTCTGTTACTGTAACGCCTATTTCTCGCATAAAATGTTTTCAGAAACATCTTGTAGTGTACTGTTTAGCTGTAAAATGAGAATGTTTGCTCCGGCTGGTGGGCGGTGCTTGGTATTTCCTCAACTGATCTCAACACAGCTTTCTCATTTTACAGCTAAACAGTACACTACAAGATGTTTCTGAAAACATTTATTCGAGAAATAGAATATTGATTAATATTTGATCAGCGCTGCCTAGTTTGACCATTTGATTGGAGTTTGCGACTGATTGACAGCTGCCTCTGTTGAATGAACAGCCATAGGAACGCGCTCTCTCTGAAATGACCTCTGATTGGTCAAAGTCTCCCGTCACAGGCTAGATTTTCTAAAACCTGAAAACAGAGCCATGAGGAAGTGCAGAAGTCTAGTTTTCTCTTAGACCACTTGAATTACAATATGCTGAAAGGTTATTATGGAATTTGTGCCCAATGATGCCAAAAACATTCTGCCAACCCCGGCTTTAACTACTATTCAGCCCCATGAGAGCTGTTAAAACCCTGCACTTAAGAACATACAAAGAAGAAGTAGAAAATATATAGAAAAAGTAAGTGTTTCCCTTTCAGTACCTCCTTATAACTGGCTATAATGTTAGAAAGCTCCAGAAAAAGTGGCCTGACAGTCCATTTGACAGTTTGCTCAACAGTCAGTAGTTAAGGACGTTTCACAGCTTCACGGCCCCAAAACGCTGCGGCTGCGGACTGTTTCTGCATGATCTTGTTATTACGCCAGAGCTTCGGCAGCTATTTGACGGTCACTCTGTCACTTTGAGTTATGCTCGGCATCTGGCACCCAGCCAGCAGGCCTTGCCTC
This sequence comes from Sebastes fasciatus, assembly GCF_043250625.1. Classification (NCBI taxonomy): domain Eukaryota; kingdom Metazoa; phylum Chordata; class Actinopteri; order Perciformes; family Sebastidae; genus Sebastes; species Sebastes fasciatus. The sequence goes on from NC_133800.1 coordinate 6,397,152, forward strand.
TCAAAAAGTACAATGCATCCTCTCAGTCACTTAGCTTTATATAGGGACAATACAACCCCACTGCTGTGGGACAGAAGCACACTGTGTCTGCAAAACTCTTTAAGGACTGAAAGAAAGAGACAGACTTCTACACACTAAACATTCATATGTGGGATTATACAACGGGACAGCCAAGCTGAAATAGTACTATATAGGGACAATGCAGCCCATTGCTGTGGGACAGAAGCACACTGTGTCTGCAAAACTCTTTAAGGACTGAAGGAAAGAGAGAGACTTCTACACACTAAACATTCATATGTGGGATTATACAACGGCGTCGGCCAAGCTGAAATAGTACTATGAATTATATCTTGTACCAATTTTGAGTGGGTGGATTAAAACCTGAATTTGAAGAGTTTTTTATTTAGTAAAGTGTAATCTGCAATTGACTTCTTCTTCCCTGAGCGCTGGCTGAAGGGCATCCACCTCCTCCAAGGCTCAATAAACGCAGTAAAAAGAGTTGCTTTTTGTGTCAATTGTTTTATGTTAGTGAACATCACATCGGCTTATTTGCAGGTCCTTCACAAGTGGAGAGAGTTAACAGTCGATTCTGGGCTGAAGAGGAACAAGCAATGAGCTAAGTGCAAAGCTGGCACAGTTGCTTGCGTTTCCAGTTAACATAGGAATACAAGAGAACAAAAGCATCCGGGACCTGCGAGTCTGAAATGAATCCTGTAATAAATCCATCCGGTGTCAGGCTGAACTAAATTCCAAATTGAGCTTTACATAACATTGAATTCATTAATTCAAACAAATCCAGTTGTTCAACGTGAGCCCGACAAATTCAAATTTACAATTTGCAAACAGACTCTACAGGCACATCTCTCTTTCCACGCAATCCAAGTCTGAAACAGAAAAAAAGGAATCAATTGCGGTTACGTAATTTTTCTTTGACAGCGGCAATGTGTACCCAGGAGGGCACACAGGCTGGAAACGTTCGCTGGCTGTCACAATCCCTCCATGATTTGTCTTGAGCTCTTTAATGGCATACTTAATCACATCCTCATATCCCAGGTCACTGCCCCTTTTTCTAAATCGTGCGCAGACCACAAATTGTGTTTCGTTGCCACTGGGAATAACTATGGTGAGAGGAGGACTCAGCGCGCCAATAACTATTACCATGTCCAGCAGCGATATGAAGTAATTGCCCATTCCCTCTGTTGTTTATTGCCTACCAATGGCACGCCACGGGAGCTACAGCAAGGTCCAATTAGATTTGAAGGACATAAACAAGTCGCGGAATTCCTTTTTTATAGTCGACTGATGGATGGTCACCAGACTCCCAACGAGAAAACAACGGTCAAGCTTTATCAGCAGCCCGTTCTGCGCAGAAATGAGCAACATGAGGGTTATCGGCAGCACAGCTCTGCCGTGGTCGCCACTGTCTTTGGGTAATCAGATGAGGGGGTTTTAAGCTTGTTAACAAGCTTATGAAGCAGCGTTTTGACCTTAAGTACTGCATTAGAACCAGCAAATACCTCCTTGCAGGTACTTACCTGCTGAAGCCCTGTGAGTCTAAATGAACACTGAACACAAATACGATTAGCTGCCATTATTTAGAAGGAGATAAAAATGCATATTTTTAACATTAAAGTTTGACTAATGAGGATTTTGAAGGGCAATATCGATCTGGACATTTTTACCTAAGCTGTACATATCCAGCGTAATGTGTTGATAATCAGTTAGTGCAGAGAAAAACAAGTTTGCTGCTAAGCCCTGTGTTACTGTTGCTACATCTTTCAAGCTTTCTGTTTATGCATGGCACATAATGTTTATTTTACAGTACTAATGGTGGCAGTTTTACCACTTGAATGGGTCCTTGATTTCAGGCAGTGGTAAACAAGAGCAGGCTTCTTATTTCTAGCTGGCAACCCTCTATTCCACCGTCTATAATGAAAACTGTTGCTACAGATCAGCTGTATCAGCTGTGTAATTACGCTAACATTAACTCCATGAGTTGATTGAAAACGCCGTCTTAGGGTGACTTTTTATGTTTCCTGCTGACTTGTTTTAAAACAAAAATCTCGTTAAAGGGGTCTTTAATAGGCACTTGATGACTACATACATTATATTGTGTTAGAAGGTTGAGGCTAAAGCTGGGCAAAAAGTCTGCTTCACCAGTTGATAATCCATGTAGAATAAAGAAACAGCATTGTTCATGTGTTGCAGTGTAGAGCCATAATCTACTCCGTACAATAAGGAAACATTTAAGGTATTTTATTGTAATATAACACAGTTTGTCTGCTCTCTTTCTTGCATTTCAAATAATTTGTTTTCATTTTACAAGGGTAAAAGCTTCTAGGATGAGGACTGACCTATATGTGTGGCAAACACAAAAGTGAAGCCAAAATATCCCGGCTTTGGGAGCTGCCATTTTAACATTCTGATGTCATTTGGAGCCTGAATCTGATTGATCGGGGGCGGGGGGGCTGGAGCTGCGGTATCGAGGTCCCGACCACACACCCGCCCGAGCCAATCACGAGCCGAGCGCGGCCGCAGCTTGTTTTTTTTTTTTTTCAAATTGACACATGTTCTACTGCACGGACTCGTGACGGTTATGGAAAGTTAAAGTTACATCTCCTCTCTCGAGACCGAAGGCTGGGAAGCGGAGTTAATGGAAACGCTACTGTGCCTGCTCTTTGGGCTCAATGGATACGGAAGATCGCTGGATGATCCGGGTAATTATATGCTCGGAAATCAAGCTTTTTTTTCTTCATGCGCCACTGAGCAACTTTCATGTACGGGGCGCTGTTTCACGTTCTCTTTATACATCCATGATCTAGTCAATGGTTTGGCGAGTTACCCGAGCATTCGAATGATTGCAGCTAACGTTTTAGAAGACAAACACTGTTTATTCAGTTCATTACACTTTTACACTACAAAAAAAATAAACCACCTTCTAAACTCTTTAAATCTTACCACAGCCCCATGCACACCGCTTCAACGTGAGGATATCCAAAACTCGACATACCTTCCGTGCCTAGGAAGGGGTTGCTATGCTATGATTGGACAATCGCCTTTCGGGGGAGGGGTATACCGAACAGTCAATTGCAAGACTAAGATGTGTAAAAATAGGCTAGTACAAAAACATCTAATGAATAAAAAGCAACATCAATTTGCTAATTTTCATTCAGATGGTTTTAAGGTCAAATTTAAATTGGATTAGTCTCAGATGAAACTACCTGACCTTCTTTTTAATGCCTCTCTTTCTTCTACTACTCTGTCACTCGAAGCAGAAACGCTCTAAAAATAAGCTTCTTAAAAAAACAGATATTGCTATTAGCAAGTGAATGTGCTACTATTCAGTTCACTCCTCTGACCAGCGCCGGATGCATCATCGCTTGAGCTCGGCTGTTGTCTCTCAGCTCACGGTCCTACTGAGGCTGTTTTCATCAGCCATGCATGTCACTCCCGGCCTTCTCCCAGTGCGTAGGTGCTGATGGGATGGCAGCCTCACAGGCCCAGCTGCAGCACCAGATATGCTTCTTATCTATAATGCCCAATTATGGCAAAGAAACCAACGCTGTTTATATGCTAAGCCTGTTGGGGCAAAGACTTGATGAGAAATGAGAAATGTCACACTCCCTCTCTCTCTCTTCCACGCTGACACACACTTGATGCTCTGACTGTATCTTAATGATACACATCACGGTGTGCCTATATGTTGTCGTGCCGTTGTGTAATGGAGACGGCTGCAGGGAAGCACGGTGAAGCTTGATGACATGAAATATCTTCCAGTAATGATATGTAGATGAGGCTCTGGTCGACAAAACAGTTTCGGAGTCAGATAAGAATCAATTCTGCTCCGCCTTGAGGAATCATGATAATGAATTCGGCGGCTAACCTGACAATCAGCAGTCAGCCACAGACAATAATGGCAATCTCAGAGGGAGCGAGTGAGCATTCCTCTTATTTACACTGCTGGCCTAGAGTCATGCAGTGATTACTTTACCGACATTTAATGATGACATCCGATGAAGGAGGGACATAGAAGCCAGGCTGGATAATTGATGATGGAAATGGATTTTCATCGCCTCGCTGCACTTTGATTGTTTATCCATCTTTTTTTGTGTGAGAATTTTGACAAAAGGGAACAAAAGTGTTTGCAAATGTTTACAACCAATACTAGGGATGAAACTGAATACAAATACATTAATCAGAGATGAACAGATTATGCACTTTGAACGGACACAAATGGCATTATAAATTCTCCAGTCATTTTTTTTTTTAATCTCTGCTTAATTGACCTGTAAACAGACTTTCGACTTTCATCCATAATTCGGCTCAGAAATTACACAAAAAAACGGTGCTCCTTATAACTGGATATTGTCTCATAGTCATTGGATTCGGACTTTACCGGGAACTGCTGGTGGTTAAAGCAGCATGACATTACATGGTGCAGATTTACTGAAATGTGAAGAAATACAGGCAATAAGTTTGATATTCAGCTATATGGTACGGTTAGTCCATAATAATCAATAATAATCACTTTTACCAGATTTGTTGTGCAGTGCAGGATAAAGTTTTCTGATGCTGCACAGGTGTTATTTATTTCTCAAGATGCAATATTTTAGCGTGGCACTGTACATTGCACTTGACAGCAGACAGAAAAATGATGAACTGAATTAAGGGACCATCTTAGAAGTGCATGCAAATGGCCAAGAGAGCCCCTTTTTGTCAGTGGGCTTACTCTTTTTTTTCTATCTATCTATCTATCTATCTATCTATCTATCTATCTATCTATCTATCTATCTATCTATCTATCTATCTATCTATCTATCTATCTATCTTATGTATGTATATATATATATATATATATATATATATACTGTATATATATACTGGAATTTAACTGTATCTATTAATGTATTAATTTAGCTGTATTTAAAAGCTTTACACTTGAATTGTAATTCCTGTTCATTTTAATCTTGTTTTTAAGATTTAGGATATTTTACCAAGTTGCTCATGTATGATTTATTATTTTAATAATGAATACAAAATCTGTAAATTTATATCTATATATTTATTTGTTGGGAAAGCAATTTTTAAGTCAGGTCTGTTGCCTTGCATAAAAGAATGATCCCAGTCACTTCGACACAATGAGGCATACAGCTTATTAATTACACACTGGTTTCTGATTGGTACTAGCCAAAGCCCAGGTATCACCATCGGTACCGGTACCGGTATCGGGACTGATCAAGTTGGATCACTGCATCGCTAATTTTTTTTCACAGACAGCTTCATTTCGTCTTTGTCCTGACTGCATGTACAGCTTGATTTTTTTTTTTTATAAAACAAAATGGCACAATTAGTTATCAGGGCACCCTTTTTGTCAGTAGCATACCACTGTTTTATTTGATTAATTTAGGAACATATTTTAAATATGATGTTATGTTGTATAGTCTGTGAACAGCTAAACGCATACAGAAAAACAGTAGATTATTCCCAACAACAGAATGCAGATATTTTGTGTGAAATGAAGAGATACAGATAGCAGCTCTATATTAGTTGGTGCCTGCACTGTCGTGTGAGCTCTCACAGGGCTTACATTTTGCAAAAGGACAACAATCCATTGTTTAGAGATATTTTAGGGGTCTAGTGCTACCGATTTCCAAATCAGAGTTGTTATCCTCCTGACATGCCTGCTGCTGTTATGAGTGGCAGTACTACGGTATTATTAATGTCGCTCCTCTCCCAGCTCTCAATATTTCATAGATTTGTTTTGGCCTTTGAAGGCTTTAAACCTCCCTAGATCGAGTTATTTTCCTCTTCTTGAAGAGATCACGGAATCCCCCTTCCTCCCCTCACGCATCAATATTTAGAACCTCGCGGCATCACTTTGGACACGCATAAATCCACTCTTGCTCTTAAATCATTCATTAAAAATGGGGTCATCTTCGAATTTGAGTCTCTGTCTTATAAAGGCCAAATCAGACACATTCTGAAGGTTGCTGTATAATTTATAGCTGTTATGGGTTTCATGCGTCATGTCAGGGGGATTTGGACAAATGGATTGTGAGGAACGAGCGCAGAGACAGATGTAGACTCAGGCACGATGAGATTCAAATTGGCGCCTGACAATGAAAGGCTCCGCATCGTGCTTTGGATGGGAGTAAAGCCTGAGTGGAAGAAGCAGATGTTGTAACTGCTTTAGTGAGATGATGAAAGTGCTAAGGTTCCGTTTGGAGAGCGGCTCACATCGGGAACAGTTAATGAAAGAATGCTTCAGAGAAAATACATAAAGCTGTGCAGTATATGTTTGAGTTTATACAGTACATCAACATGCATTCTGTCTTTGCATTTGTAGCTATCTTAGTCACAGCACTATACAGTGAGCAGCGTGGGCATGTAGTCATTGTCATCTTTTTTCTGACCAGAACATAACAGCCCACTTGCTGGATGCTTTTATACAAAGTGCCTCACAGGATCATGTGTACATACATTTTTAACTCATGCAGGCGCCGTGGGAATAGAGCTCTTAATCCCCACAGTGTTACGCTCTGCCCACAGACGTGCACGGTCCAATTCTTCCTTTCAAGCAATGTATTAAAAGCTTCTATTTTTGTTTGTAAGCAATCCATTTTTGGAAATAAATGTTGCTGTGTAAAAGAAGCATTTTGCTATTGAAAAATTCATGCATATTCAATTTATGACTCTCTGCTTTGTTCCAGACTAATTTCACAAGATGAAAAGATCAAATGGATAAAGCATAAAAAATAAATCAGAGCCAGGCAGAGTAATTTAACTACCTCAAATAACCCTAAACCAGGCATTATTAAAAGAGGTCAGCAGCTACATAAAAACAGATTTACAAAAGTTTGCAGTCATAACTTCCAGACATCATCAATTTGCTGCAGTGCTGTTTTTAACATTAATACAAACTCTCCATCTTGAGATTGCTTCTGCAGAATCTTTAAATTTATGTTGAAGCGCTGCAGACAGACAACAGTGGATCAGATTCTCAGGCCTCTCGTCCCATAATGGAATTTCCTTCAATCAGCCGGAGGAAGTGGAAGGCAGGGGGAAGTAAAATGATGCAGCGACCAGAAAACAAAGCTGGCAGGCATTGTGCTCCTTCCAAGACTCACGCGGAGACAGAGAGGCCCTCCAGACTCGAGTCTCCGGCTCTGGAGGGTATCTGTGTTATTGTGTGACACGGGCCGCTATGCCAGATGGCTAGTCCGTGACGTGAACCCCACCCATACTTGTCAAAATGCCACCACGCTGGCTGGTGCAGGACATGCTAAATCCCTCTCGTGGGAGAAGCCAGTTTGCAACCATTCAGCTCCAATTACAAATCTTCAGTAGCACCCGAGGATTTGAGGCCATCCAAATATGGTGATTACTCCGCAGTTCCTGGAGGGGTGAAGCTGAGAGCTGAGCTCTTCATTGGTATGCGCTGTTTACTTACTGTCTGTGTGTCCATCTGTTGATTTGAGGAACAGACGCGGCTCGATTTTTCTGTGGAGGCCACACTGGAAGCTTGGCTCACATATCAATTATCTGACATTATCCTGCAGTTTCATGGAATTCTGAATAGTCAAACAATAGTCAAGCTGGCGGAGACAGATATGACTAAAACTGACAACAGGCTTTAGTCTTGTAGGGGTCAGAAAAGAGGTCAGGTTAAGTATTTTTTTCTATTTGCTGAAGGGAAGGTCTTTAATCTTTCCATGCCACAGATTACATTTTTTTTTTCCTTTTCTTGCAAGATTTACCAAAAAACGACAGAATAGTTCAGTACATGATACAAAATAGTATGAAGGTTTGTTTTCCCATATGCAGAGGACAACAATCATGTCTCTGTGTCCGGGCTTTCATGTAGTTGGTAGAACTAATACATCAGTTGTGGATCAAAAATAGAGAGCAGCTGGAATGCTCTGGAAATAAAGCATAATGTAGGCTATTATATTTGCTAATGTGTTTCTAATTCCACTCTTAAAGTTACTGTGAGGAACTTTTAACTGGTTGTGAAACAGTCTCAATTCAACTGATGCTGCTATATGACCTACTTAAGTAAACGAGATCATCAGCGAGAAGACCGGCTATTGCTATAGTTATTCTTAATGCTTGTCATCGTTGCCACCGGGTCAGAACCGCCTTCGCTGCCGCCTTCTACCTGCAGTCGGAGCTCCGGCGGGACATAGAGAGCTCCGCGCCAGACAGCAGCCGTTTGTCCTCCGGCCAGGATCAGAGCTTCGCCACGCTGCTTCTCCGGTCCCCACGGGGAGCCAACCAAGCCCCCAGGAAGAGGGCTGGGCGTTGAAGCGAATTTTCGTAGTGGTCAAACGGTGGAATTACTTCTGTGTCCGTCACGTGACACAAAAAATACTTTTTCCCCATAGACTTACATTGTTGAGGTAAATCAACTTCCCAGTATGTACACTTACATAACCCTTATTTAAATCATTAGGTCCTAAAAGTTGTAAAATGCACTGATTGCTGAATCTAAAGCTCATCCAGTCATGTGAATGAGCCCCAGACCGGTGGCTGGGAGGCGGGGTTAAAGGGAACACTACTGCGCCTGCTCCATGGGCCCAACGGATGCAGAAGATCGCCGGATGATCCGGGTACTTCATCACTTGGCAGTTGAGCCATTTTGGCATCATGCGCCACTGAGCAACTCTCATAGGAATGAACTTAAGCCCGCTGCCAACACTGTATCCAGTTCTCTTTATACATGGAGCCAACACTGACACCACGCTGCTGGAGGTCTGGGCTGTATTGCTGGGCCCGCTGGAGGGAATGGAGGCACGGGAGAACCAGAACCAGCACTGTGCGGGGAAGACTGTCAGACCCTGCTGCAGTAAAATGAGAGGTTTTCTAAAGAGAGTCTGGTGCTTGGTAACACCACCGCTTTTGTCCACAGGGACCGCCAAAATCCACACATAATTAATGTTCATCGTAGCTTTAATATGCAATTTTGGCAATGTAAAAATGATTACTCTATTAACATATAAAGTTTGAAATAAATTTTGAGTTTAGAAAATGAGGGATGTCGCATTATTTTATATGTCAAAGGGGAGGGTCCAAATCAAATACTAAGAAGAAGAACAGGGTCTTTCTTTAGAAAAATAAAGAAACATGAGGTTCAGCCCCCCTCCCCACTGTGATAATTTCCATACAGTCCCTTAGCGGTCTGACTCAGTGAACAGGCTTTTTTTCCCTCCATCACCCAAGACTTCATTTTTGACACTGAACCACATTTTCCTCCTTCCCTGTTTGAAAATGTCACTGTCACGGTACCAAAGCGACGGCCCGTTAAATCACAGTCATGAGTCATTTTAATGAGAGCAGAGGGGTATTTTAAGTGCGACACATTAAATCTGGTGCTGAATATAGTTTTGTTTGACCAAAGAAGCTCAACATGATGGGTCTGGCCAAGGACGGGCTCTAATTCACCATTAAGCACACAGATAGGCAATCTGGCCTCTCTTCAGGGATTCTTTGTGGGATAATAGGACCTGCATGACACAAGCACTGTTTGGATAACCACTTCACGAGTATGGGGTTGCTACAGCACACACTGCCTCTATGTTTCTATGATTAGCCGTATAGAGCCATTAGGGGCTCAGTTAACATCTGGTGGCTCCTTGTTGGACTTAAGGTCTCTGTAGGACTGGCTAAGTTGAAATCACATTTGAATTTAAATGGTTTACGTGTTTATTGTTTTGTCTCTGGTTAATGCAGTCAGGTCTGAAGAAAACAACCCTTAGATGAGAGAAAATTAATTGAGAAAATGTTACGTTTGTGTTATTACCCCAATTTTTGCCATAAATGGGTCAAAAATTTCCTGTGGGACATTTTCTCCTTATCGGTTGCTTTTGTCCGGCATCTCATTAGTCCTATGCTTCACCAGGCTACACCACTAGATGCCGCCAAATCCTACACACTGTACCTTTGATCTAATACCTGCAGGAAAACAGTGCAGACAACATTGTAAATGACATCTTGACAGCAGTGTATGACATTATGTCAGTCAACACTATGACAATATGAAAACAGCAGGGTTCGGAAATACTTTACTCAAGATAACAACACTGGCAGGACAGAGTTGCTACTCATGACAATACCACACTTTTAAAGTGCCAATGTTGGTTAGTATTTAGTTCATGCAGGAAAGACAAAACACAACAGCACTAAATAACACTGGTGTGGAATTCAAATAATTCATTTCAGCAAAATTAAGGAGAAAGCATATTTATTGTTAAGAAAAAAAAACTCCAACTGAAAAAGTGCTCACAATAAATCAAGATGATTTTTTTTGACAATGAGAGACTAACTCGGCTACATGACGCCACTGAGCCCTCATGTCCAAACCAAGATCAAATTCCTTCTCTATAAATTGACATTTACAGCCTGTGCATACAACTGATTATACAATATAAATAAACAGCCGCCTTAGTATAGCAGTATAGACATTTAAACTAAAATTACCCGTAATAAATAAAAAGGGCTATGAAACAACAGCGGTCCAACAAGCATCATTAAGCCGAATTAAATAGCCTGCCACTTTTTATACAATTAACAACAGAGTAAAGCATCACCAAGGCAACCAACACGGAGATGGATAAACACTAAATACTCCACAACAGCTTCAGCCAACTAACACACACATTAAATCTTGATTAATCCATTAGTTTTTTGGTCTATAAAATTTCAAAAAATGGTGAAAAATGCTCATCAGTTTTTCCCAAAGCCCAATATGACATCCTCAAATGTCTTGTTTCGTGCACAACTCAAAGATATTCAGTTTACTGTCTAGAGGAGTAAAGAAACCAGAAAAAAATCATATTTAAAGGAACTGTTTGTAACTTTCAACACGTATAAATCAATCCGGGTTGGTGTCCCATGCGTCCTCGCGCGTGACTACGCTGTTCAGACTAAGACTCCAACACAAATTACATGGAAGCACCGTGAACTGAAAAGTTCTATCTAGTGAAGCCCGTCTTGCAAAACAGCGTTGGCGGCGGTCGTAGTACGCGGAGGAGACCGTAGCTTTGGTCTCCAGGGCCGGAGTCTCTGCTGTACTCTGCTCCTCTGCCTTCTTGCCTTCACTCACACGTGCTCGTTCTCGCTATTTCGCTCCACTCTCACGTGCATGCGCGCACACTACACAATGTAGGAGAGTTAGTAGCTCTGAGAATATTTAGTGAATGTACCGTGGACGTTTGTGCAGAAATAACTGCTGCAGCTCCTCCAGACCAACAGAGGTTTTCCGTGTCTTGTGAAGTGACGGGGCTTAAACGTTATCGTCTCCGACCGGGTGCCGGTGTCTCCCTCCGGCCGCGGTCGGGAGGCTCAGGCAGGAAAAGCCAACACTAGGATCAGCATTGATTCATGGAGAGACCTTCGTCTGGTCAGCTAACATTACTGCCAAGCAGGTGAAATATAGAGTGATATTGTGCTTTTAGCTGACGTGTGTCGCCTCACTGTTTTGAACGATGCTCGCTCATGTCTAAGTAGAGCGAGCACAAGCTTGAGCCCGACGCTGACTTTCGTTGATTTAACGGCCGCAGGTGTCGCTGTTAACAAGCATTTCTGATTCTTACAAACAGTCCCTTTAAGAAGCTAATCAGATCATTTTGTATTTTATTTTTCTTAAAAACATACTTAAACAGATAAATCGATTATCAAAATAGTTGGCGATTAATTTAATAGTTGACAACTAATTAAACTGGCCACTTAAACTGAACTAATCCTATCTACTGAAATTCTTTTTTTCCGTGCTGATATACAGTGTAACCTGTAGAGGGCTGCTGTCATTGGCCTTCGTTCTGCTCCGGGTTAACAGCGAGGAAGCCCAGAGGGCCAGAACATTCTATAAACGCTAATGTGTGTGTGACTCCTAGACCTGGCGAATATTCAATAAAATGCAAACGGTTTGATTCATGGAGAACTTGAGTTAAACGCAGTACAGCTGAATGAATGAGTAATGCAGTAAAAGGTGTTATTTTCAACAATTACACACTGGTTTTAGCATGCTGATATGTAGCCTAGCTTGTGGTGCTGGCGAGTGTTAGCCAGGTAGATGCTATTCTTTTACTGAATGTGGAGGCTGCTTCTGCAGTCTTCTAGTTTAGACTTTGACTTGTGCTATGATGATACCTTCTGTTGTTATTTTCTTTGTGTCACTGATGAAGTGAAGTGTTAAATATGAAAGTGAATCTTTTAGTTAATGGAGAGTTCTCAGTACAACCTAAAATCATTACAGACATTGGTAAAGCCACTCTGGTGGTTTCTTACCTTCATGATGAATGTCATGGTGAATTTGGTTACATGTAAACCAGGTAGCTATGTGTACAATGAGATATTAAGCACTGTTATTGTTCTGTGATTGTAGTTAATTGGAGCACCTTTCTAATTCAATTCTTGAACATTGAATAAGTCATAGGGAAGATTTATTGTATTCTAGTTATTATATTATGTTAATCATTGAAATGTGAACGACATGCAGAATATGTGTGGATGCAACTGTTGGAGAAGAATTCATGTGCAAAGAACAAGTGATATTACACATGTATTCAACTTCATTTTGATTTTACTATCTCAGTATAATTGCAATACATTGCGCTGGTCACTTGTTTATTCAAAGTTAATTAATATTGAATGTGTCACATCTCTAAATTGCACCAAATTTAAAATAAGTACTCCATTGCGTTCCCAGCAATACATCTGCCAAGTGTGAAGTAGATCGTATGAGCGGTTCTCTAGATATGCGAAGGACACACAGACGGACCGAGATTCCTTGCTTAGATTGTTGTGCATTTTTGTAGTGTTCACAAACTGCTAGCACTCCCAGAATGTACCATTATGAATTAAACCATGTAACTTTTACAGAGTGTCAGCTGACTGCAGCATGTCTCCTCTCTGAACATGGAGCTTTGCCCTCCTGCAGCAGCTTCCTCTCTGCTGCAGCTGCTGATTTGGCGACTCTCTGGGGCTAAGACAGGAAAGGCCCGATCACCTTTTGTTATGCACCTGGAGCGGGGGATGGATAAAAGGCCAAAATTTGAGGATCGGACTGGTTGAGAGGTGGAATAAGGAACAAGAAGACCAGAAATGTAACTGGGGGCAAGGTCATGCAGTGCCTTATATGTAATCAATAAGATGTTACATTTTATTCTGAATTTTACAGGAAGCCAATGAAGGGATGCCTGAACAGGGGTAATATGAGATCGACGACTAGTTTTGGTTAATAACCTGGCAGCTGCATTTTGAACCAACTGTGGGCGATTTAAAGCAGTTTGACTGAGGCAGGTGTAGAAGGATTTACAATAGTCCAGACGGGAGAAAATGAAAGTGTGAATTAATAGTTTGAGATCCATAGAGGACAAGATGCATTTGATTTTTTGCAATTTTTCTTAGCTGGAGAAAACGGGACTGGACAAGTTTAGTGAGATGACGGTCAAAAGTCATATACGTACAGCTCAAAGATGATACCAAGATTCTTAGCAGTAGGACTGATATTAGGATGTAACGGGGCAATAAACTGACAAACTGCAGTGGCGAAATTATCGGGTTCAATTAAAAGAATGTCAGTTTTAAGAGAGAGTACATGTAATTTTAAACTTCCACCCCAGTTTACAGCTGTGCACTATTCTCTCTAGTCTCTTTTTGTAGTGTTGGCCCTTCCACCACTGTCTCTCTCAGCTTCTGCTCTGCTCACCTCTGTGGCGTCTCTGTCCATGTGGGTGTTTTGCAGCTTTTTCACTGACAGACAGTGTAATGATGCCCTACGGATGAGCCCCGCTGGGCCTCGGAGCTGCCATACACCAATCTCCTCACACTGCTAGAGAATGTCAATCAGCTGCCCCTCTGCATAGCCTCTCCTCTCACCTGTCTCCCCCTGTTCTCTGTGTGTGTGTGTGTGTGTGTGTGTGTGTGTGTGTGTGCCTCCACACATGCACATCCGTATGATTGTCTCTCTGTTGTGTCATTTTCTTGGCAGGTTTGGCGAAGCCCATGGGGCTAGTTGAGGGGCCCGGAGGCCTCGGCCAGGGGGGAGCTGCTGCCACTCTGGGAGAGGACAGTCATGATGCCGAGGGGAAATACGAGGAGTACGGCTACAACGCTCAGCTCAGTGACCGCATCTCACTGGACAGGAGCATCCCCGACTACAGGCCTAAAAAGTATGTCCACCTTCTGTTTCTTCTCATTTTCTGTCATGTACATTCTCCTTCCAACTACAACTCTACACCTGTTTTTCCCCCTGGCAGGGTTGTGTAATGTTAGAGAGACTTGTAACTGTACAGTTTGCCAGTTTAATCCCTGCTGCTGTTGATTGGCTCTATTTCTGCGAAGGCACACAATGTACGGCGGGACTTTTTGCCAGGAAACTGGCATTTTCATCAAGCGCATAGTGTTTTTTCTCTTCTTCTTCTTTTTGGTATTTATTTGTATTTTGGTGAATCTCCAGGACATTTACTGTGCCAAAATAGATGCAGAGTTGCAGTACAAGGTGTGTCAGAAATGATAAGCTTTGCAGTAAAATCATTGTGTTGAGGATTATTGGAATTTACAACAGCCTCCTGCAAGCTCAGACCAGGTCAAAAGTGCATGACAGACTCATGCGATTTTTATGCTTTTGCTAAGCAATGAAGTCTGAAAAGCTTCTTTTCCACTGACTGGGTTTAATTCCCATTAGGATATATATGAGAAAATCACATAATTATTCCTAAATACATGCAGCAGTGGTGTGAAGGGTTGTGATCCAACAAAGAACTGTCAGTATGCACTTGGTGAGGAGGCTCTAAGTGAGACTTGAGTTTGTTGTGTCCTGTACAGATGCCAGGAACAGAATAGTGGATGGTTATATTAAAACCAAGGCAACATGGCAGCCAACTTAGCTTTTTACTTTAAGTTTAATTTAAAGTGATGTATATTTTCCTCATGTTTTCATCTTTATTCAAGACTTACAACCAAAACACTGGACCCAGTACGTGCTGTCAGAGTGCTGATGAGATTTATGGAATGCCATATGGATCAGAAACAGCCCCCCATTGGTTTCCATATTAAACAGAAAAATGCAAATGTCACCCTTGTAAATTTAATGGCCTCCAGCGGGGGACATTCCTGTACACCTGGTGGTTTATGACATTAATTTTGCACTGGCCGCCCCCAGGTTCCCAGTGGCGCATGGCATGTTGTAAATTTGCACCAACCCAAAATGACATGAGTCACAGAGCAGTGCATTCCAGATATATAAATTAATTGGCTGATGGACTGTGGAGAAATTGTTTGTGACCCCTGCGGTGTTTAATAGAGTAGTGCTCCAACATCCCTGATGAAAATGTGCATATATATTTACATATATATATATATATGCGCATGCTGCAGAGTATGAGCACAACAGACAACTGAGTCCCCAGTTCACCCGTCGGGAGAGTTACTGTAGCTGCCACGATGCTGCATGTAGTGTCGCGGACATGCAGCCTCTTTCCCAGTAACTCTCCACCGCACATTTAGTTTAGTTTAGCAGGTTGCCAGTTGTGTGTCTGCCTGGCGTAACAACACTTTGTCTGCCCAGCGTGATGATAGTGATTGTCCAAGTGTCCGTGTGTGTGTTTGTGCTACGTTAGCAGCTCTAGCGTTGCTGGTGGATTCGTGCACGCCATTGTCACACACCCACGGTCTGTCAGCGCGGCGTAACTTCAGCGAGTTTCCGACAGACCGTGTGTGTGTGGCGGCGGTGAGTGTGGGTTTGTTGGTGGTGTTATAGCTGTGAACGTATAGGTGTAGCAGTGTGTATATAGTTAATTTGTCTGTGAATAAACGCTACAACTCCTCAGCTCAAGCAAGCTCAAGAGACCCGAGCCAACTTCCTGTACCTTACAATGCCGACTCAGACTCTCTTAAGATGGGCTGTTAAGGTGGACCAGCTTTTCTTCTTTAAGTGACAAGCCGCTCCTCTGAGTTTTGCTCAGCTTTTCAACTTTTTCTTAAAGTCGGTTAATGGTTAAACGGTTAATTATTAACATCCCTAATATATATATGCAGTATACATACTGTATATATGGTTGGTTTGTTGTTGGTCCACTAGCGAGCTGATGTGTTAGCATGGTTATTGCTGGCTAAACTCATATATTTAGGGCTGCCAAACGATTCAAATATTTAATAGCGATTCATTGCACATTTTTTATCTGTTCAAAATGTACCTTAAAGGGAGATTTGTCAAGTATTTGATACTCTCATCAACATGGGAGTGGGAAAATATGCTTGCTTTATGCAAATGCATGTATATATTGATTATTGGAAATCAATTAACAACACAAAACAATGACAAATATTATCCAGAAACCCTCACAGGTACTGCATTTAGCATAAAAAATATGCTCAAATCATAACATGGCAAACTGCAGCCCAACAGACAACAACAGCTGTCAGTGTGTCAGTGTGCTGACTTGACTATGACTTCATTTCATTCACATCTTGAGGTTAGAGGTCAAGAGACCCCTTTGAAAATGGCCATGCCAGTTTTATTCCTTGCCAAATCGCGTTATCGCATTAACTTTGACAGCCCTACTTACAGTATATTAAAATGTTATCTTATAGACCACACTGGCTGTTGGTTTGACAGGGTGGCTTTAAAAGTTCTTGTTAAATAATTATACAAGGAGATACATTACAGTAAGAATACATTTTTGGAAAGCATTTACTGTACCCTCTTCCATATCTGATATTTCTTTTGTCAGACATTTTTAACAGAGCTGGGCGACAGACACACACATTAAAGAATTTTAGGGGAAATACGGCAATACAATAACTGTAAATTCACCTTTATTAAATGTGTTTTTTCAAAATCCGATCAATGTTTTGCATGTATAACAATGATTACAATGCATTGATGTTTTAATCACATTGATAAGGTACTGCTTCTTTAAAACCAAATTGAGATGAAAGAAGAGTGAAACGTGTCAGGTTGATTAACAATCCGTAACTCGTTTTTGCCTTTGCTGTCGAGAGTTTTACTAATTTTTCAAGGACAGTTGTGTTATGGGTTTCTTCACTTAAAATCCTCTTAAAGTACAATTAGACAAGCTAGCAAGGCTACCAAACAGTAGTCTACAGTACCGACACCTTCAGCTTGCTCCAACTGTCACGTGACTCGCCTTGCACATGATCCCTCGAGAGTCTCCCTCATTCTGCACAAGCCGTCTTTACTTCCTGTTTGGTAATTTTCATCTTCTCCGTTTTTCTTATTGCCTCACTCCACTTAATCCTTCCTTCTCCTTCCCTCAGTCAATGCAGTAGAAGCAGTTTAGCCACAGGGCATCTCGGGGCCTCTGCCATGTGGAGTCACACTAAAGAAAATGACTTTAGACACGCCTAATGCCTACATGAAAGGACATGGGCAAGATGATGGCGATTGTTGAAGAGCTGTGTTATAATTTTGCAATAAAAGGGAATCATGAATTACTTTATTTTTTATGAAAGAGACCCAGTGGACACCCATCAAGCGGCCTTAATGGTCCTTTTAAAATGAATTTTAAATGTAGAAAGTGAACTACAGCTGTGATACAGTGAGTGCTGCAGGAGACGGATTGGGAGTGGGGGGGTGGGCGGGGAGGTAATCAGGGCTGCCAGTGGCGTTCATATCACACAGTGTCAAAGAACAATGGCGACAGGCAGACACACTGAGAGGAAATCTGACGGCCGAGAGAGGTTTCTGAGGGCTTTAGCGGGGATAACAATTCATTTCATCCACGCTGCTTTGTTCCGAGCTCTTTTCACGCCCAGAAAAATTAGACAAGAGTAGAACAAGGAGGAGGAGGGCGAGTGAAAAAAAAAGCCTGCTAATTAATAAAGTCAGCTGAGAGCGCCTCTGGAATGGAGGGGTTTTAGGAAAGTCCTTTTTTTAATCAACTTGTTCAACAAAAAAATGGGACGTAAGACAAAAGGGAAGTGAGTGTTGGGGGTTTGCTCAAGTGATTGTTTCCGGTTTTAAGTGGGGCTGAGTGTGTTTGTGTGTATGGATTTAATGCTAGTTTCACGGGTTGTGACTAGATTCTTCAGGCTTGTCATCATACACTTCTTGATCTGTGTCTCCGTGTCCAGAATATTTTAACACGTCGTGTTAAACAAGGTAAAGCTTCAGTCCATGACAGCTATCCAATAGGTACATTGGAACATTTGTTGTGACGCTCAATGGAAATCAATACAGTGCATTGTGCAAACAGTTTTCTTTGCTTCTTGTGGTTACATCACAAAAGCAGCACTTTAAAGAGAAACATCAAAGTGAAAGAAAATGGATTTATGTACAGCCGGAACAATACTGTTACTGCCAGAATTGTTGTGGCACCAGTGAGGACTTCTAGTGCGCCTTTCAGCAGTTCTGTGCCTCATACAGTACGAAAGACTGCTACATATTTTGGATTTCTAATCCTGATTCTGCAATGATGTCCTGCCGGCAAAAGGTGACTGCAGCACTGCAGAAGTGAGGTTAAATGCAGGAGCCAGTCACCTCCTGTCTAATGGGCTTTTAATTGAACAGGAGTCATTGAGCAGAGGACTTTGATGACTACGGGGAAGCAAAGTCCATCGCCATGACTGAACGGAGCCGCACATTCTCAAGCCCCTCTCTTTTCAAACCTGCCTGTCTGCAGCAAAAACCAATTCATAATAATTACAGTCACAATTGTCTCTCGGACAAAAACCTGTAATCCCCTTTCACCGCCCGCCAGCCTGCATTTCTCTCATCTGCCCTTCACGTCCGCAAGTGACATTCTTAACTGAGATACCGAGGGACTTAAGTCGGCTCTATATTATGGCGATTCTGAGCCTGCCATTCGCTGTCCTTGGGAGGCTTACGTATGATAACATCTCATTGGGCTGTGGAGAGAAAAACAACAAAGGCAGGCGAGCTGGTAAGATTACTGATGCCCACTAAACAAACAAAAAGATATTAAATGTAACTTGTGTCACTCATAAATAGAAAAATGCATTCAAGGCGTCAAACCAGCTTTTCACCCTCCAGTTCTCCTCCACCAAGTGGGATTCATATTCAATTACTCCTAATCGCACCTGTATCTCTATTGTCACTTTGTCGAAGATTTGATTTCTGTTTTGTCAGAATAGTTAAACCCAAAACTACATCGAAACCCAAGGACCCTTCGTCTTGTGTTTGTCTGCCTGTGGGACGGTGATAACCAGAGAGGGAGGCTGAAGAAACGGGTTTACCTCATCTCTTAAGCGTCTGATACTGCAGAATGGGATCGTAAGGTCTCCGCGGTGCAGGAGCTCCTGCTGCAAATTGTTGCTCTTTCCAGTGCTGGAGTTTATCTCCTGGACGGGAGGGTGGAGAAATGACAAGGCAAATGATTATCTTCCTGAGAGGAGCGCTCGCGGATTGGAAAGTTGCTTTGCCTGCACTGCGCGGGTTACGGGAGGTTAATGTGAAATTTCTCAGCAAATAAGAGCGGCCGGCGGGGAAAAAGTCAGAGGGAGCAGCCGGGGTAGCAGGTTGGTGGAGGAGGAGAAGGGGCGGGGGGGGGGGGGGGGGGGGGAGATTGGAATACATCTTAATCTGGTGCTCTGTTTCTGTCAAAGCTTGTTCCGGGTCAAATTATGAGCGCTGGCCAGTGAGCTCAGTCCCATTACAAACAGATGAGTCGATCGCTCATCCTGTTACGCCTTTACAAGGCTTCCCCGCTACTGCAGACAGGTACAAATTTAAGGCTGAGCGATGCCCTAAATTGGATCCAGTAACTAGGGCAATGGAACTACAATATCACTTTACGATCTCGACACTGAAATCCAGCCTCACACCACATCTCAACTCGAAGCCATGAGGCTGTCTTGCCCCCTCTGACATTTTCAAGATATTACTCCGGTAATATTCATTAAACGCAGCCGCTCCGCTAGTCGTATAACTGAACAGGAGTGAAATATACATTACTTTGTTTTGCACAGTTGCCATGTCGTAGCTGTGCGAAGGAGTGCCGCGGTGCAAAAAAAAAAAAAAAAAAATCTCCCCTTAAACTCACTGCCAGATTTGTCATTGTATTTATAGACCTGGCAAGGCTGATTGAGAGAGGCAATAGAGAAAGCTGTGAGAGGGAACAAAGGAGTTGCTGAGGGATAGCATAAATGCACGGGGAAGGACTGAAATGATACAGTGGAGGGGTTATCAATCAAAACACTTGTGCATTTACTCTTACGGATAGAGCGCGAGAGCAGGGCTTAAAGTATAGATAGACGTACGCAGCGTGCTCCATCATAAACACTCTCTGTGGTTTAGTTTTCCTTTTATTACCTCTGCTGTCAAATGCATGTGGGCTGCGGTAATGGAAGTGATTGATAACAGTGCCTGAAATTAAGCTTTCCCAGTAGAACAGCAAGCCCTAGCCTACTTGGCCAGTGAGACTATATAGGCAGTAGATTGTCATTCCTATGCATGAATCAATGCCAATATTAAGTTAAGGAGTCATGTAAGAAATTAAATGAATGAAGATGTTTGAGTGCTTCTCA
Source organism: Sebastes fasciatus (assembly GCF_043250625.1). Lineage (NCBI taxonomy): Eukaryota > Metazoa > Chordata > Actinopteri > Perciformes > Sebastidae > Sebastes > Sebastes fasciatus. The sequence continues at coordinate 6,417,660 of NC_133800.1, forward strand.
GGTACCTATATTATATTCCAACTACCTTAAAGTACAAAGTTGTGTCAATATCTGAGGCTGAACTCTACACTGTCGCCGTAGTGTCACACAAAGCAGAGATTCAGGTAGAGTTTTAGTCAAAAAATAGAAGTAAAAAAACAAGACTTACATTCATCAGGTGGCGATAAACATGTCTATGACACAAATAAAATCTAACGTTGCTCTGTATCTGTTGGATGTGTAAATAGCCAACTGTTTGCTAACAAATAACTAGGTAATTAATGAATTTAAAAATATTTATCTGTATTTTTTATTATTAGGACTATCATTATCTGCTCAACATCGTCCCAAACAGTTCTTTTGCTTGTAATTGTCTTTCTGTGCCATAGAAATAAAATAGGAGTAGAAGGGTCATTGAACCGTTTGCTGTGATAATTTGACTAGTACAAAAGAAAATGGCGATTGTTGTAAGTTGTTATGGTGGCAACAGAACCCACGTCAGTGGGGCCGCAAAGTGTGGTCACAGCTCACCGGGAAGAGAATGAACACAACTCCTGGAGACCGGTGACACCCGGTGCTGCTGCTGACCACCAGCCCGCTGTTCGGCTCATTTTCCGTAATCAGTGCAGCACCCTTAGCATGTCGGAACCAGCCCAAGAGTGTGCCAATGTTTGTTCTGTGGAAGAAAAAACACTCACTTTATCATGTTATTTTGTCAATTTGCAATTAAAGTTCAGACATTAAACTGACAACAACAAAGTAAAGTGCAACAGCATGCATTCTGAGAAAATGAATATGAAAAGCAACTAGCTCAAATTGCAAGGGATTCATTTATAATGGAAATTGATGTGACAAAAGTACTTTCCCCATGGTGTATTAGATAGATGTGCAAACTAGTAAAAAATGTAAAGTAAAGCCCAGAAGGAAAGTAAACAGTCTTTTATGATGATATGCAAATGCGTTTACTATATAATTTCACAAGTAAATAGGATACCATCTGCTGTGTCGTCCTACATAATTGCTAGTTCCTCTCTTGCCAATTCTCATTGTTGAAAGGTGAGAACCTGCTAACGCATGCCCGCCACACACACACACACACACACACACACACACACACACACGCACGCACGCACACACACACACACACACGCACACACACACACGCACACACACACACACACACACACACACACACACACACACACAAACCAGCGGCTGTGGAGTATAAGAAGGGTTCCAATGGGTGGAGAGAGGAGGATGTAACTTTAGCACCATGCTGAGATCCATCTGCTGTGTGGCCGTCCCCCTGCGGCCTGACCCCATGGATGCTGCTGACTCAAGCTGACATGGCTGTTCACCGGGGTATCAGGGCGCCGAGCACCAGTAGAGCTCAGATGGCGCACAGCGAGGGTGGAAGAGCAGCGAACGTGCTGTCTTTGAACACAACATGTTCAAGGTAGCAGAATTTTGACTTTGATACCAACACCACCAAGTTTTGTAACTAAAAATATGACTATACAGTGAACAGGGAAAACATCAGCACTGCCATAACCACTGTTACATTTAGATAGAAGATGAGGTTTTAATTTCATGTGCTTCAGTATGAACAAATAACACAGTATACCATCAGATCAGTGGTTGTATGCAGCACCACGTTTTCATTTGGGCATTTAGCTTTGCTGCGTCTTATTATTAGTTGAGATTATGGATGCTCTTTTCAGTAGCAGCCCTAATTTGTGATTCAGGATGATGAGACAGTTCATTTTTAGATAACTTGCCAAACGCAGATTTTCGAGACAGAATTTCAGCCTCACTCGTTGCCTCTATCACATCTAATAATCTGTGATAGCATGTGAGACTGATGCATTCTGACAAATCAATACATTGTCTCATTAATATTTCTAGCGTGAATGGGATTTCACCTGGCAAATGCAATATGTCAGTCTTTAACACCACTCTGCCGTGATGTTTGGCAAAAGACTTCCAGAGCTTAACGGGATTTACTGAAGCTAAACGAAACCCATAGATTTGTTTACACTATACTTGATTTATGCCAATTTGATATTCTAATAAAGAACTATATTACATTCATTACAGCCAAGATCTCTTGTAAATAATTCAACCACAACAATTACAATAGCCACCTCATCATCTCTACATAATGAGTCAGCACTGCTGAATAAGATATGGGAAAACACGGAGAAAACAAAGGCAGTAGCGAATGAAATGCGTTTGTCAGCTGTTGCGTTCGGAGCCTAATTGGAGCGGCGCGGAAAGATTCACAAAATGTTGACTGTGTGTGTGTGTGTTCACAGTTGCCATAGGGATCAGCTAAGTGCTTCCGTCCAGTCGACACTGTTATTTCAGACTTCAAAGCCACGGTGCGCCTGTGAGAAAATACTGTATTTTACTGGAAGTGACAGGCGCGTTTGGCAGACTTGAGATTATCAGCAGAGAGTAACAGGATTGTTGTGACTGAGTGTGTGTAGAGACACTCAGACAGAAGTGAATGTGGTGTTTATTCATTTGCATGGCGTAGTGTGCAGTTCATTTTATTAATAGTGTCAGTGTAATTGGTAACATGAGGTCGGATTCCAATCACAGACATGAGGTTACCATGGAGTCCATGTACTGTGTGAGATCAAGAGAATGAGGCATGACGGATGGTGAGAGAGCTCATTGGAGATGGAGGACATTGACTACATTTAAAAGGATACTTGGGTTTTGTGTATTAACCTGGTTTTGATCATATCCATGATTCACCTCCCTGTGTAGGTGATTCTAACATTATCCAGGCTTCTGATTGTCGGTGTCAGTAGAGGCATGTGTTTGACTTCTCCACATTCAGCCACACTGTCATTTCTGTACTGATGAATTCCCACAGCAGTTGAGGATGAACCCAGCTTGGCTGCCTGGTGTCTGCTGCATTTACCACTGTGACAGGACTTGGCTACTCTATGTGACCATTAGCAATGGTAGGCAATGCAGTCTATCCTTGACATTGCAAAAGTCAGACTTTATTTGAGCTTGTAGATCATCATCATGTCAATTAGCATTGTTTGTTTCAGGGGGAGGAAATGTTGGTCCGTCCCCCTCAGGAGGAATTGTAATCAGTATTGATCCTCTGACCTTTAATCTAGAGCCATCGTCACGACACAACATTTTAATTTGTCCAATACTTTGGTTCATGAACAAATACCTGTAAAACTAATTAGGGCTGCATGATACTGAAAAAATATCTACGATTATTTTGACTGATATTGCAAAAGTGTTTTGCGATATTAGAGGGTTTGATAATTTCTACATCATCATCCTCATTTTAATTGAAAAACATATTAAAATGATTATGGTGTGATTTTTGCAGGGATCTGTACCAAATAAAGACGTTTTCCTAAGTGTAGAATATGTTGTGTAGGCCTGGACTCAGCTGTAATTTGTGTTTAGTGCTAATGAGCAAAAGTTAGCATTAGGGATGTTAATAATTAACTGTTTAACTGTTAACCGACATTAACAATTTTAACCAATTATTGCTATCGGTTAAACGGTTAAAAGAAATATTAAAAAATAGCTGAAAAGCTGAGCAAAAGTCAGAGGAGCGGCTTGTCAGTTTAAGGAGAAAAGCTGGTCCACCTTAACAGCCCAACTTAAGAGAGTCTGAGCCGGAGTTGCAAGACACAGGAAGTTGGCTCCCGTCTTGAGGAGTTGTAGCATTTATTCGCCGACAAATAAACTGTACGCACACTGCTACAGCTACGTTCACAGCTATAACGCCACCAACAACCCCACACTCACCGCCGCCACACACATGTGTGCGGTCTGTCGGACACTTGCTGACGTTAACGCTGGGCTGACAGATCGTATGTGTGTGACAACGGAGAGCACAAAGCCACCGACAACGCTAGAGCTGCTAACGAAGCACAAACACAGACATGGCATGTTGGCCACTCGCTATCGTTACACCGGGCAGACAAAGTAACGTTACGTCAGGCAGACACACAGCTGACAACCTATAAACTAAACTAAATGGTGCAGTGGAGACTTGCTGGAAAAGTGTCTGCATGTGTACTCCACAATACACCCAGCAACCTGGCTGCTAACTCTCCCGGACGGGTGAACTGGAGACTCGGTTGTCTGTTTTGCTCATTCACTGCAGCTGGCGCACCGCTACATGCGACGCACCAATCTTGTTGGTTAGCGGTTAATAACGGTTAACCAGGGTGGGTTATTGGTTAAAAACAATTCAAAATTAGCATCCCTATTTAGCATGCTAACATGTTAAACTAAGATGGTGATCATGGTAAACATCATACCTGCTAAACATCAGCATTGTGAGCGTGTTAGCATGCCAGGAATCCAGGTCTCTATAAGAGAACTATAACTGGCATATTCAGGTTTCTCAAAACCAGGATTAGAACTTATCCATTTCTTTAATGTTTACATGTGCAAACACATAACCGGGATACACAGGAACACACTGAATGATGAGGAGTAAAACAAGATATTCATAAACATTCATAAGATGCAGACAAAGGTCAGTTTTTACCTATATTATAATGTTTTATGAGTGCCTAAAAATTACGTTCATATAAAACTAATTTTTCTTTGCCAAGTACATTTTGGAGGACAGTAATTTATACCTGTACGATCACTGGCTACTTTTTTCCCCTTCTATTCAGGAATTGTGACATTCTTATACTTCACAGAAGTTTTAGGACATACAAAACACATGACTTCTGACAACAGAGACTGGGGTTACTTCCTGCATCTCACTTCTTATTAGCTTTAGGTTTCTAAAAAAACTATATGGCCTTATATTCTCCCTCTTTATAATGGCAAGTATAGTGGGCGCTACAAAGATGACTTGGTCATGAACCTGTCAAACCCAGTAAATACAGACATTCCTCTCCTGACCCTGGAGAAATGTACTTCTTGCTCAGCATATGGTTTCAGTATGGCAGCTATACTGCAGCAGTACTCGCAGTACAGTACAGAGAATTCAGGCCTGGGAGCTGCAGCTTCACCATCAAATGGATGTGGGCCTTCAAATGATATCTTAGAAGAGTGCTATTTTTTGCCTTGTTGGTTTGGTGCACTGAGGAAAAAGTTATCCAGGATACATCCCTTTGTTTTTGGAGAGAAATAAGGCTGCGTGCACCATGGGGATACACTAGGAATGTGACACTGAACGTTTTATTCTATTTTTTCAAAGGAAAAAGCCTCTTTAACTCCAGAAGGATGAGGCTGATTTCTCAACACATAAAAGGGCTTTCTATGAGAACATTTCAAACAGGTGTAACTAATCACATGAATTATGTCTGCATGCCATTTACTGCAGGTGTGCCGGCTCTGGGGCCCGCTACTGCACACGCTCACTGGCACGCCTACATGGAACCAAGCCATCGTTAATGTCATTAGTTACACCTGTGATTTTCCTGGTATGACAGGTCCAAATGCCTGCTGTGAGAAAGGACTGTACTGTTGCTCTCAGTGAGGTGTTTCCAGGAGTCCTTGAGGAGGTATCAGAGGACCATGACGGGGTTCCTATGGGCCTCATAGAGGGCTTTTATTTAAGACGTTTCAGGGATCTTTTCAGAAGCTCCCAGGTGTCCCAAAAAGATTGTGAATATCTTTATTTCACTCGTCTTTTACACAATGTCTGTTCTAAAGTCTTTTATTTAAATAATTAATGAATTATTTCTTATAACTGTTGAAACTTTCACATTTTCTGCAGAAATCACTGTGACATTTGTTCTGCTATATGTATTTCCAGATACCGTTTTGTGTAGAGGACCTGCTGGGCTATATACACCAAATTAGGTCTTGCCGAGTTAAATGAGAAGATTGATATCACTCTCTTGTCTGTACAGTGACGCTAAAGCTAGCAGCTGCTTAGCTTAGCATAAAGACTGGAAATGGGGAAAGAGAACAAAATCTGCTGATAGGGGGATTTTCAGCGGCGTTTCATAGCTTTGGACAAAGCAATGCGAGCTGTTTCCCCCATGTTTTTCAGTCTGTGTGCTAAGCTAAGCTAAGTGGCTGTAGCCTTATATTTTACAGGTAGATATTAGAGTGGTATCTATCTTCTCATTTACCTGTCAGCAAGAAAGCAAATGCATATACATATAGCATATACAGTATATCTAATCTGTCATATCAGCCAACTGCTCATATAAAACGCATACAGAAAAAGCTATACATGTTTATGTCAATGATTTGCAAACAAATGTACAGGTAGTTTTACTACTGGCTAATAACCTTAAATGTATCTTAACAGATGTAAGCTGTTGACGTACGCAGAGGACCTCCCTCAGATCTCTGTGGTCTTCATCTTCGTGAACGAGGCCCTGTCAGTGATCCTGCGCTCCGTCCACAGTGTGGTCAACCACACACCAGCACACGTGCTCAAGGAGATCATCCTGGTGGACGACAACAGTGACAGCGGTAAGACCTTTGCCAGGTTTATTAATAGGATGAAAACATATAAGGATCACAACTTTCTTTAACCACCGGTGTCTTACTGTATATGCTCTGCTGGACGTTAACTGATGGTATAGGCACTGAAATCTTGCCAGCCGCTGTGGAGGTTTGATCCAATAACTTTCATTTCCTTTTTGCATCATGTTTAATTGCTCCTCATCTACAAGTGTATCCTCTCAGACTTTAAATCATGAAACCTGTAGAACCTGCAGTTTATCATTGTCTAATGCTGTAGGTTTGCTTATTCAGTTGAGACAGTCACCCTATTTATCATGTCTCGTCTTCCCCGGTGGATGGTGAACTAAGGCGTCGTACACAAATGAGTTAGTGTGATGGTTTTGGACTCCTGCCAGAGTAGTCAGTCTTCTTGTGCGGCATCTATAGTTTCTCATGTGTGTTGGTGTATGTGTGTGTGACGCAGTTTTCTGTGTGTGTGTGTGTTTGGTTTTGTGAGTAACAGTTGAAGGGATAGAGAACCCCTGAGGGTGGACTCTTGAACACTGGGGTTTTAAAATAGCTTAAAAAAAAAAGAGGAAAGAGAAGGGATGGGATTTGTCTCGTCCTTTTCTAAACTGCTGCTGCGTACTACTGTCTCCATGGCGATGTGGGCAAACGCTTCAGTTGCCTCCACACCATGACGCCCACAGCAGCTGACGATGCTCGGCTCCACATCCCAAAAGCTTTCCCCGTTTGGAGAGGGAGGGACAATGAACTAGATTCCAGACGACACTTGGCCCTCCTTCACTTGGCACAGAGTAACAGGCCTGCCTCCCTCAGGCTGGCAGTGGAAAAGGGCGCATGAATAACATACTGAAAGAAGGCCGAGCAGGAGTCACAACTGGCACATCTCCGCTCCCCGCTGAGGCTCTAACTGCCTACAATTAAACAGGCAGCCGTTAACAGCCAATGAACAGACAAAAATGGAAGCCGACCCCTCCTCTCATTATGTCAGTCTGTCCCACGCATTTTGACTCTCACTAGGGTTTTTCCTGAAATAGACTTTTGAAGGACAACCCTATTTTCACTATAAAGACTGTAACATTTTCTGAGAGTATTTAATTTGGTTATATTTTACCTCTCCTCCCTCCCATAAAATGTTACGATTGCAAGGGTGTAAAAGAAACAGCATTTAGACTCTCTTGATTACAAAAACTCTGGAGTAACTCCATTATAACTTATTATCTATCAGCAGGAAACTCTGGAATACTTAAAAGCTGCTAAAACCAATAAATTCACATTAAGAAAGGATTAAATGACTGTGTAATGTGAAAGGTGAAAATGAACATAGTGAACCAATAGATAATTCCCCTCTACTCTACGGAGCATTTTACCATATTTAAACTCATTGTTATAGGTTACTGTACTGTTTCGGTTCACTCATCGGTATTATTTCCAGCAGTAGCAAGAAGGTTTTTTTTAGCAAAAAGTTCTAAAAACACACTGCTCAGTAGCTGCCCAGCACCAAATGGCAGACAGACAAAGGTAGTGACTAGCTGGTGAACATAGTGGAGCATTTAGCAGCTAAAGAGACAGATATTTCCCTCAGAATATGGTGCAGAGCAAAGCAGAGCTTAGAAGGGGGTGCATATATTTGCCTTACATTTGCAAAGTTGCCTGAAACACGACTCCAAATGAATGCTAATGTTGCTCTGCGTCTGCTAGATCTGTAAATAAGCCACTCTTTGCTAACAGCTTCAGCATATCAACTTTATAAGGTGATAATAAGTCTGCATTGTAATTATAGTTTGTTGAGCCGCCTCCAAGTGACCAAACTAAAATCAATGAATGCTGGTTCAAGCATTTACAAAAAGACAAGAGTGAACTGAACAGTGAATAAATAAACAATGCAGAGAAAATTCTAATTTAATTGTACGTTTTTCATGTTTAAAATGGATTTGAGTAACCACCGTCATCAGCAAATGACATGACTGTCTGATATCCAGATATTTAAACCACAAAGTTGCCGTCCCATTCCCACTAATTAAACACTGGGGATTCACCTAATTTGCCACAACAACACCTCCGGCATAGAAAACTCATCAGAGCTGTTGGAAGAAAGTTGTCTCCAGCCAGAGGAAGTAACAAATTGAAACTGATGTACCAGCTGTGTCCAAAACAGCAAGCGAGCGAAACAGAAAGCCAAACCCGTGGCCTCTGTCACTAGTTTAGTAACCTTCGCTGTAAAGCATCACAGACCGGCATGTAACATTAGTGTGCTGTGTGCGGTTCGCTGACATCACGGTGCATTATTACCAGGTGTTGATGTTTTTGGTGTCCATTTGTGCATATTTTAATGTAAGGTCAAGCTCAGGTCACTGCCTGCGAAACCGACGCGTCCGTCAGCGGCTCGTACTGTATGTTTACCAACAGAGACGATGATTCGTGCAGAAGTGTGAGCTGTTTCTCGGGGAGCCGCTCTGCTGTGACATTAGACAATTAACATGCAGGCTGGGCTGCTTGACCTTTCCGGGACGGCTCTGTCTGTCCCTTCTCATTTAAACAAGGCTCAGTGAGATGAGTGCAGGACGTACAGCCACACTCACTCCTGGCATAATAAATTAAGCACCGGAAGCATGTTTGCCTTGTGCCTGAGAGGTTTATTCACAGCACTGGTCTGAGCTAAAGTCACATTCCCAGTGTTGAGCTTTGGCTTTGTGTGTGTGTTAGATGACTCCAATTCATTGTTGTTCGCCATGTTAGCAGCAAGGAAAGACTTAATGAGGCCTACAGGATTCAATTCCAGCAAATACCACCACCAAATTGATAACTTAATGATTCATATAATGAAAACAGGATATAAACTGAGGACCAGTTGAGTACAGCTTGTAGTATTAATTTCCAGTGGAGCTGAATTACTTTCAACATTGCATACAATAAATCTGATTAAAGAATGGAGGCTTTGCACATTAACACACTGCAGGAAATTTGTCTGACACATTGTGACACTTGCAAAAAACAATTTTGAAAAATAAACTGTTTCTATTTACTCTATAATGATCTTCGTTCGGTCCAATTTAGTTCAGTTTTTTTTTGGAGTTCTCTGACTTTACGTTTCATTAAAAGTCTGTCTGACTCTACAGTTGCAAAAAAACATATTAATGGACAAGAGTTTGTGTTAGTTGCACTCAGTGTCCGAAGTTAACTTTTTTTTACCAGCCAAATATAATAAATTGCCTTTTTGTGTCCCATATACATTCTTTTCAGTGTATTTTATTGAGATAGTGAGTTTTTATATTTAACACAAACTTCCAGTAGAGGCAAAAGCACAATTTTAAGTTTAAATATATTGACGGTTAATCAATTCAAGCCTGAATACTAGGCTGTCATACCTTCCTGATATTTCACCAGGTATAAGCTACTAAAACTAAATCCCGGGCACTTACATACACTCCTTTATTACTGCTTGCATACTGTTAAGAAGTTAAACAGGTTATGATTCCCTCTCTATTATCTATTCTATATTGCTGATAAAACATCGCCTTCAAACAACTGGATTTATTCAAGTTTCTTGCCAAAAACTACAATTTACAAGATTACATTTGAACACATCAAGATAACGTTAGAATTTACCTTCGCCAATACTCATTTTTTACTAGAATAGAGCCTGAACGCATCTCAATCATTGGCACCTCCCGTGTTGAAATCGGCAGGACGAGAGCTAGTTAATGTTAGCCGTTTGCAGCCAGTAAGCAGCACAGTCCTGCGCGGAGCTAGCAAAGTTAACTGGCTCTCATCCTGCTGATTTCAACACAGATTTGTTGTTCACAATGTAGCATTATCAGGGAAAGTCTCGGGCCTCGCTGGCTCAGCTGTCCCACGGCGGGACTACGGTGCAGCTGCCCGACATGCTGCTGTACTCCGTTCACCCGGGACTGGATCCCGGTACGGGCGTCAGACCTCTGAATGGGCTGCACGGGCTGCAGGGCAACCCAAACCGTGGTGATTATTTTCAAGAAATCTTGTGATAGTGATTTTACTGCATCTCAAAAACATTTTTTATCGTTCCCGGGATGACAAGACGCTGTTAGTCTCGAGCCCTGAGTAGAAAAACGATTACCGTCACGTTTTCAGAATTTTGCCATAGACTGAAGTATCGGTTCTCGTGACATCCCTAGTGTGTGTGTGCCAAACTCCAACACTGAGGACACGCAGCACACCCGTAAATGACACCAAAGCGTGGTTGAGACTCTCAATGTAACCGAGCATAGTTTTTTATTATATGAGTATTTTGGTGCAAACATTCATTCGCCAGTGTGGACATTTGGCGCTTGGCGGGTGTAAATTCCGGACCCCGGTTGCACTCTAGCTGAGACACTCAATCACATATCACTTTGTAAAACACAATCAAATTCAGTCACTACTTACAGTCAGACAGCAGTGCACAGTATGTTTACATCTATAGAGCAGGTAATAAAATCATCTAACATTAGAATGAATATATTAAAACCAATGAGAAGGGACGATGAAAAGACAGAGAGCAGAGGAAAAGAATGTAATTCAGTTTAGAGAGCATATCTGTCATTTCTGTCAGTTATTCTGAGAAAAATGAAGCATAATGTTGCCACAGCAGAATAATAACTGAAGTGGATGTGACAATGTTAAGGGTGGAGGAGTCAAAAAAACATAAACCACTTTACCATCGTGCTGTTTCCAATAAATGTGTGAGAGGTGGATAACCTCCATATTGCTGACACGCCGCTGCACAGATTATTTCCACGATGCACAGGTCACTGCCAAAGTGTTCCCACTTACAGTGAAGGGCTTATACTGCCGCAATGCATTTGGATGTTATGCCAGGATGAGGAGTATCATTTTACTTTTGGCTACAATGTTTCTGAATATTTAATGAACAATCACATTACTTGAGGTTTGCCAGTTTACCCGTCGGGTAACTTCACTAGTCTGCTTGTAATCGATCAAAGCGATCGATGTTTCCGTATCAGTGTCTGAGACAAGTCCATAAATCCACCGTTAGAAGAATGTGGCCTGTGGTTTGTGTAGCAGAGACCAGACCTGTAAAAACACAACAAAACACAACTGATGGCTGTTCTGAGGCTGGACTTAATGGATCGGAAACAGAAAATCCTGCGGTTTATTTTGAATAAACTGCTAGTTAGTGAGTACATAGGAGGCAGTTTGTGGGAGGATATACTTCAGGCTTTGCAGCATGTAAGTGCCCTCTAAGGCTTTACACCAGTTTAAATAATCAAGAACATGTTCAATACCTCTCAACCATCTATCCTTAAAACAGCGGCTTCTATAATCTCCCACGTCACCAAAGGAATTCATGGTGCTCCTCCCTGCACAGTCCACCATGCATTCATTTGAAATTCATGGTATGATGGATAGTTATTTATCCTCGGCTATGTTTCACTGCTAGTCTTTTAAAATGTATTCCCTGCTCTATAACTCTCCTCCCATGGACACAGTCCAATGTTTTATTTGCTAGGATCAGAGGGAGGCTCATAACTTTTCTCCTTCCCAGCAAAGCCCAGTAATTATTACACTCTAATAGCTTTTATCATATTGTAGCTGCAGGGTAGGCCGATGATGAAGGAGAGCCGTTGCACAGGTTCAAAACCTTCAACGGTGCACTGCAAACAGAACCAAACTGCAAAGTCTCTGGACCTTCAAAGTGGCAAAATGCAGCTTTTAACAGAGACTGATCCAAATGGGAATGCAGTAAAGTTGAACCTCATTATTCCTAAATGATCTCTCTTGACTCGAGACTCTTTATACCAAAGAGATGAAAGAGGAGCAGCTCTCTCTGGAAGGACTGCGAACTGCCATTTGGGACACTATTTGTATTTTAAACTTTGTGTTTTTGTTTGTTATATTTTTGCTTTTCTTTTGATTTGTAACTTACTGTGGGTTGAAGAGGTCGACCAACACCAGGTTTACTTTGGATAAAAGCAAACTTACATCATCTCCGTTCGTGAGTATTAAATGCTCTAAAATCATCACTTCGTATTAGATAGTAGAGGAAGTACTTACTTAAACTTAACTAAAAGTACCAATAAGACAAATTACAGAAGGATTATGTATCAAAAGTCATTGTTTCAAGTGCCCCCTTTGACTGATATATTGTTATACAGTACTTATGATATGTTACTGCAATCTTGATACTGATGCATCAATGTGCAAGTAATAATTAACTGTTGTGGCAGGTTGAGCTTTTAACTTCTTTGTAACAGTTCAGCAGTTTAGTCCAGTGATTCTCAACCTAGGGGTCGGGCCCCCTCCAAAGGGTCACAAGATAAATCTGAAGGCCATGAGATAGTTAATGGTAGGGGAAAGAACAAGTTCTTTATCTGCAGTATCTTTCCTTTATCTGTAAAATACTGGATAATTACCTCTAACAACCTCTTTGGACTCCGAACTGTTTTTTAATGAAACCATTTGATAAGTTTGGAGGGAAAATAACTCTTTTCTAACTCATTGACATTTGAAATGTGACAAGCGGCCCCAACTTGTTTGTGATGAGTCACAAGTCTAAAAGGTTAGGAAGCAATCTTTAACAATGAATTGTATTTCATAAGACTGTAAAGTAAATAGTAACTACAGCTTCCCTGAAATATAGTGGAGTAAAAGTTTAAAGTAGCATAAATGGAAATGCTCAAGTAAAGTACAAGAACCTAAAAAAACCTGCAGGCTATTTACACAAGTAGTATTTGAGTGAATGTACTTAGTTACTTTCTACCAGTGATATTTGACAGACACAGTTCTCTACATAGAGGCAGCATGTCTTTGAACAGTGGGAAATGCTGCAGCCAGCTGCCCGACAGTTTCAAATGTACTACCTACATGCAGTCACATACAGTGCTAACCAGTGGGCCACCCTGCTGCCCATTTGTTCACGTTAACAGAAGAGTACCATTGAAATAGAAAAACAGCACATCCACAGACAGAGATGGAGAGAAACAGAGAAAGTTCCCATGAGTGGTTGCTTTAATTTGGTGTCAAACGCTAACGCCAGTTTGCTTCAAGGGTCACTGCTTCCAAATTCACCCTCTCTCCCTGCAGCAGCCGCCGCTGTAGCCTCTAGACCTTCTGCTAGAAAAAGACTCCCGACAATCCCTCCACTCACTGCGTCCCCTCAGTCTCACAGACAGGGGATTAGTCTGCCATTTCTCTACTTTCACCGGCTGATTTATGTTGCGGGCCACAGTCACAAGCTAGGTGTGGATGCTGCTCAGAGCCGGAGCGCCACAAGCGTCCTTATTAATCTCTCCCTCAGAAAGTGGAGCGCTCAGCAGTAACCCAGAGGAGAAGCTCAAACAGCCATCTATCCTCCGACGAAACACAGACAGCAATTTGTGCAACTGGCTGTTTATCCGGTGAAACTTTTTTTTTCCGGTGATGACAGCCAAACTTGTCTGTGAGAGCAGAGGAGGAGAGATGTTATAATCCAGATGGAATAAAGACGTCAGTAGTGGAATGTATTAGATAGTCACACTGTACAGCAACCTGGATAGTAACCTTGAAGATTGTCTCAGTTGGGATCATCACATAAATGCTGCTTTTCTTGATTTAGTTGGATTTGATACAATTTATGAAAAACAGATCTAAGCTGCCAAAGATCAAACTATTTTCTGCAAAAACACATGATCCCACGGTAGATCTTTCATCTTCCTCATCAGGTATCTTTTTTTATAAAGCAGTAATAGGTCGCTTACATCATTATTTCCTCTCACTATTTGGTGCTGCCATCATGTAACCTACATAAAGTTGCCAGTTAGGCCTACCATCCGTGTTGGGCACAAATGCATTAGCCTAGTTAATGCGAAACCACATAGCCTGACGCAGGGGGTGGATGAAGTGACTGTTAGTCCCTACCAAACAGAAGAGAAATGTAACTCCCAAATTGGACCTTTTAATACTGGACATTTTGACTTGTCATAGAAAGGAAAAGCACAGGTGAAGGGGCTCATTTTTAAAGCTAGAGTGAAGATACCCGCATCATATAAAACTAGAAAACCTAACCTAGAATCCATGCCATACTAGGTTGTCGCAAAGGAGGCTAAATAACGCTTCAAACTTGCGCTAAATTTTGGCGAGGAGAAACTGGCATGGCCATTTTGAAAGGGGTCCCTTGACCTCTGCCCTCAAGATATGTGAATGAAAATGGGTTCTATGGGTACCCATGAGTCTCCCCTTTACAGACATGCCCACTTTATGATAAGCACACGCAGTTTGGGGCAAGTCATAGTCAAGTCAGCACACTGACACATGGACAGCTGTTGTTGCTTGTTTGGGTGCAGTTTGCCCTGTTATTATTTGAGCAGAACCTGTGAGGGTTTCTGGACAATATTTGTCATTGTTTTGTGTTGTTAATAGATTTCCAGTAATACATATATACATACATTTACATAAAGAAAGCATACAGTATTTGCCCACTCCCATGTTGATAAGAGTAATAAATATTTGACAAATCTGCCTTTAAGGTACATTCTGAACAGATGAAACAAATGTGCAATTAATTTGCAATTAATTGCGATTAAAGCTTCAGTAGGCAAACATTTTTTTGGCATCATTCTGCTGAAATTCCATAATAACCTTTCAGCATAGTGTAATTCAATGTTCTGAGAGAAAACTAAACTTCTGCACCTCATCATGGCTTTGGCCAATCACAGGTCATTTCAGAGAGAGCGTTCCTATTGGCTGTGCTGCGGCTGGTGGGCGGTGCTTGGTATTTCCTTAATTGATCTCAACATGGCTGCCGGGTCACAAACCCTCTCATTTTACAGCTAAACAGTACACTACAAGATGTTTCTGAAAACATTTATGTGAGAAATAGACATTACAGTAACAGAATATTGATTCATATTTGATCAGCGCTGCCTAGTTTGACCGTTCGGTCGGAGTTTGAGAGTGATTGACAGCTGCTCAGAGACGGCCAGGCTCCAGCTCGGCTGTGATTGGTTGTTTTCCTCCGGTCAGTGAAATCTTGCAGATGCCATTAGGAGCACCCGAGGACACAGAGGCACGTGATTTTTTTTTCAGATTACCTGTCTCATGCACTACTGTCAGGATATAGTGAACGTTTTATAAAAATAACTTTTTTTAATCATATTTGCTCCATTTCTACCCACTGCAGCCTAACCTATGGTCAATCATGTGATTATTCGCGATTAAATATTTGAATCGATTGGCAGCCCTAGTCAAAATATATGTCTGCAATGAAAAAAGGCTATTGCATGTTGTGTCAATTTAGCTGGCCACTCATAAACCTACATTCAGGAAACACTTGGTTTTGCTGGAGGGTGTGTGAACTCCGCGGCTTCACTGTGTGTGAGGATGAGATTAAGTATGGAGTGCTTTTGTGCGGTGGCCGGGGCTAAACGTTAAGCTAGGTAATGATAGTCGGTAAAAACCTCCATACCGTAGACTGGCTGCCTGTTAAACCATTATGTCTCATTTTCAATTTCTCCATGTGTTGAATACTGAAGACGTACCGTGTGGGTTTGGAGGCTTTGGAGTTGTTTAAAGATAGGCTACTTGTGACGGGGCTCAGCTGAGTAAGATTAACTAACGTAAATTTATGTAAAAGAATTGTTTTGCTATTGATTAATATGTAATGAGTAATTGATTGCATTTTTCAAGCAACTTGCCCGACACTATTTACCATCATTATACACTCTTTTAGCTAAAAGAGTAAAGATAATCCAAAAAAAGAAGAAGGCAGCACTAATTTCCACTGCAGTCCTGACATTAAAAACTCAAGGCAAGTTAGACCGAAACCATGTTGGAAACACATTATCATTTGCTACAGCTGCCTGGTTAATGTCCTCACACTGTCATTTGGATGTACTGTAATTTAAAGGACGATTTTCTCTAATCTGCCCTCTTCCAGTGGAGCTGAAATTCAACTTGGACCAGTATGTGAACAAACGCTACCCGGGCCTGGTAAAGATCGTGAGGAACAGCAAGCGGGAGGGCCTGATCCGAGCCAGAATACACGGCTGGAACGCCGCCACGGCTCCTGTCGTCGGCTTCTTTGATGCCCACGTCGAGTTCAACACTGGCTGGTAAGAAAAGGTCATGTTTAACACGGGAAGGTCTGAGCTGTTTCTCTGTCCTTTCTCACCTTTGTGGTTTGCTTTTCATGTTTTCAGTACAGAAGGATTTCATGTAAGACTATTATCGTTGAAATATGCAGTTTAGTCTGCCCTAAGCATTTTGATATAGTGCCAGGTCATTTCTAACTGAGACAGCACTTTTCAGCAGAATGACCCTTATTATAAGTAAGGGTTTATCAGTAATAAGCTTTCCTCTCTTGCATCTCCTCTTTAAATTGGGAGTAATGGGCTTTGGTTAGAGCTGAATAAAAAGACAGCCCAATTTAAATAACACTACCTGTCCAACATATACACACTTATGACAAGAGAGAGAGCCAAACACTGTGAAAGGCGAGAGTGAGTGTAATTAAAGAGGCAGCACAAATGATGAGCATTTCGACACCATTTTACCTGCTGGCTCTGGGCTTATTTTAGGATATGAAATTACTTCTGGGGGTCTCAGTCCAATGTCTGCCTGCTGCTTAAGTTTACCAGCAAACAAGTCACTCAAATAGATGTAATTGGCACCTAATTTGAGCCTGTCATGCCGTCAGTGTTTGAAGATGAAGTGTAGCTTTCGTTCCCTGGGAAGCTGCCTGGGAGGCAGGAGAGGGACCGGTGGGGATGAAGGAGGAAGAGGAGGGATGGAGGAGGATAGCAGAGAGATATGTTTCTCCAGTTATATATTGTTTACAGTGTCCCTAGATGCAGTTCAGCCTTCTTGGCTAACTAGATACCAGGGATGTAAACAAATATGAATAAATTTTTTGTATATGTACAGATAATGCACTCTGAACACATACGAAAGGCATAGGCAGCAGCATTTTTGTTGTACTATTTGTTGTTTTTTTACCCCCCACTGTTATCACACAATATTCCCCAAACCTCATATTACCTCTTCTCAGAGTCTGAACTCTGAGAAGCACACAGAAATCATACACTCACTGCTACAATACAGTACAGTGGTGACAGGAAGACACTCCTTATAACTTCAAGTAGTAGTAATAATAGTAGTAGTAGTAGTAAAAGTAATCCAGCTGGTTGTTGTTGTACAGTGTGAACAGGAACTGCTAGTAACCAAAGCAGGATGACTTTCCATGATGTGGATTTGCCAAAAACCTTAAGAAAAAAGCTATAGACTAAAAACATGGAGGTGTAGATAGTTGTAAGTGAAGTTCATCCCCAATAACTTTTTATCAGTCTCACGTAACAGAGACACACGGTAAAATAACACTTTGACAAATGCTCTTTGGTGGATTATGTGTTTGCCGTATTACAGGAGATGCTTGGATAGATTCAGAAAAAGACGGTGAATCTAATGTTATCGGTGCATTTGATCGGTAATTGGAGCCGTGCTTTTATTGCCTTGTTTTTTTTAAGGGGGTTCTACTGATAGAGACAAACGCTCAGAGCGGTACTGTGCAGCCGGTGAGCGCTTCAGGGCCTGCTTAAATCTTCTTTTCAACGTCATTTGTTGACTCCATCCTTCTGGTTATCGCTACAGCTTATTTTTTGACTGACCAGCAACAAAGTTATAAAACACTATCATTCTTAAAGTACCGGTACTAATAAAATGGTGTTTCATAACTGGCAGGGTATTGTGATACCTTTCTAGTATCGGTGTACTGTGCAACACTAATTGCGTGCCACCATCAGGTAATGCGCTGCTAAGAGGTCGTGGTCATTTCACGTATTTCTGTGAGATCAGGCTGGTATGAGGAGTATAAATGGCAGTAGAAAACAATATTACATAGAAAATTAAGCAGTCTGGATGATTTCTAACAACATCTGGTGCAGGCTTTTCTCACTTCCAGCACAAATACAAATACAGATATTTATGTGAAATAAACAGATGCAGATTATATCATAGCGTTACACTCCTACAAAATACTGCCATGCTCACATAACAGGGCACTGACATGCCAGCTTAAAGCAAGCTTTATCTTGTTAAAGCTTGTTTTATGAGCTGGTCTAGTACTGAAGAAGGTCCTTGTCCCTCTTGTGTTTTGTTAAGATGACATAAAAGCACTAAAGGTCAGGGTGAGCACGACCCATGCTTAGAAAATGAATAAAGCATACGCTTACTGTCTACCATGTATTAGTCAGCCATTTACCAACCAAACACACTGACCTTGTAACCCTTGTAGTGATTTGATGTACCTTGATCGTTGCCTCTCGGCGCTCTGTTTTGTAGCATGAATGTGAACTCGAGGCCCGGAGGCTGTGCAAGCTGAGCCGCCCAGCCAACAAACGGCACTCAGGGAGAAAGTTGCATCATTGCCTAGGTGCAATACTGATGATAATTGATACCCTGGTGGATCCCTCATCTGTTTCCCCATCTGTTCTCGCTCAAAAAATAGACGTGCCTTTCATGCCCCCACATAACCCATTCACCTCCGTGTAGGTTTCCTCCTCTTCAGTTCTCGTGCGATGCCATCACCACCTCCTCCATTCTACAGGCTGTGTCGGCAAATTTCCTTTGAGTTAGTTCACCTGCTGCCATCGTGTGAATTCCACACACCTCTCCCTTCTGTTACCCCCCCCCCTCCCACACACCCTCACCCACATACCCGCCTCCATCTTCCTTTGATAACCCGCTGCCTTTACTTTTTTTTTTTTTGCTGCTTCAGATTTGCTTTTGCGTGAGTTTTTATTTACAGGAGTCAATGAAAAGTAGAGCAGGATCGCTGTGATTTTTCTACAAGTAGATGCTGGGTAAAGGGATATAGCAATGGAGGAGATGACAGGCATCTTCAAGAACCTCCTTCACGCTGCTTATCTTGCGTGAGTGTGTGTGCGCATTTATTATCTACTGTATGTCTGCAAACATTCTTGGCTGCTCCTTTATTCAGATAGATTCACTTGTGGTATCTACACTATCTATTTGCTACAATGGAAGAAGCCCCCCTATTTATCATTATATGATTATTCACCATTGCACATCCAGTGATAAGTGAGATGGATGGTTCCTCTACAGTAGATGTTGTGGCGAGTCTCCCTCAATGACCTTGTACACACTGCCTGCCTGTGCATACTGAGCCAGAGACAATGCTGCCAGCTGCGGGCTGCAGTGCTGCGATTCACTGGCGTGGCATTCCACCTGGTGTGCTGTACATTCGCAGCTGAAACGTATTGCTGGTTCGCATTACTGTTAAAGCGGACATAATTGTACCATACTGTATAGCGCGCTTGACAGCTGTTTCCCATTCCCTCACGCCATGTTGGTTTATGAGGAGTTAAGAAGCGAGCGGTTTCCACCAGAGGAGTGATGGAATTAGATTTCCACGGCTTTGCTCCGCTTTAATATGAGGATATGAAATCGTTGCCTATCATTAAGGTGGTATTGCATCAGCTAAATGTTCGTAATCCATCTCCTCTAACGCTTTATATCCATCCATCCTTGAGACAACGGCTGTCCATTCTGCTCCGAACAGGACCCGTTTCCCTCTGCAATGCTCTGTAAATAAACAGGATTAATGGCAGGAAATGGGAGCGTGTTGTAATTAGGACCTGCTGTATGCTACCATGCAGCTGCAGAGGGGAAATTGATATTTATTTGGTTTTTGAAGTCCCTGCACAGTTGCCATCTCAGGTTATTAACGATTAATGATTAGAAGTGTAGCAGCCGCTCCCTGCTGTGTGTGCTGGAGATAAGATTGTCATTGCAGGGAGGTTGTAATGAAATACATGCTTCAGAAAGCAACACTTTGATGAATTTTGAATGCTCCGCCGCTATGAGACCTGGTGAGTTTATCTAAGAATAAGACAAACTGGTGGAATTCATAAAAGTAAGAAAGGGATAAAAACCCAACCTCCGCCTCCTGTAATTATGAGATATGTAATATTTGTCACATCCATATTTGATATCAGTTCCTGTTAATATCACGGAGCTCTATCTGCTTATAATGCCGTGCAGGTGGAGTGGTATTATATTAAATTCAATGGTACATAAATACCAGAGTTGTTGAAGGCTGAGGAAATATTTTTTTTAGCAAAAGTAAATCATGTCTTTGGTCTCGCTCACTGTGTCTGGCGGTGGTTCAGTGTTTATATCTGTCTGGAGACGAGAAAAGAAGGCTGCAGCCGCACTTAGTGCTTCACAGAGCACAGGCTAGGCAGACCTCCAAAACCGCAGAAAAGACAGAGATTTATGCCACCTTTACATTTGTATCATATCAACCACATCCTGAGCAAATGCATTTAGAAGTAGTGTGGAATCTTACATTGCCTCGTAGGAACCCTTTCCAGTTCATGCTTCTGCGTCTCACCATCTACTTCAAAAAGCCCCAACGCTATAATAAATTGAGATTCTGCGCGGATACCTTTTTACTTTCTTTAGATTCTGCATTTTTTATGGGAGGCAGGAGACTGGCCTATATTAATATGTGCTCTACATGAACATGTCTGAGCTGCTCTGTGAAACAGCCGGGCAGGAAGAGTGTGGACGGCCTCACATTTACACAGATTTAATGCGCTTAAAAATTGCTAGAGGCTTAGATTCTTCTCATACCACACACACATACACACACACACACACACGTACATATGCAGATGCATCACATTAACACTATCATAGTTCATTTTAACACTGTAACGTATATATTTGGGTACACAACACAGGGCTAATTTAAGTCTCTTTGAAGAGTTTGTATTTTAACACAGTAATTATTGACTCTTTGTGTGAATAAAATTAGGCCTGCACGATTATAGCCAAAATAATAATCAAAATTGATAATATAAATAAAAATGATGTCAATATTGATCAAAGTCAATATTGACATCATGGTTATTTATCACGATTATTCACTGAATTTAGGGACAAAATATTTTTATTATGGCTGTCAATCGATAAAAAATAGTTAATCGCGATTAATCTCAAATGAATCTCACATTTGAACTTTACCTAAATGGAGATTTTTCAAGTATTTAATGCTCGTGTCAACATGGGAGTGGGAAAATATGCCTGCTTTATGCAAATATATGTATATATTTATTATTGGAAATCAATTAACAACACAAAGCCATGAAGGTCAGAGGTCAAGGAACCCCTTCGAAAAATGACTATGCCAGGTTTTCCTCGCCAAAATTCAGCGCAAGTTTGGAGCGTTATTTATCCTCCTTCTCGACAAGCTCAGATGTGTCATACAGTACATACATACTTAAATACAGATACAAATCTTTATGAGCATGCATATTTAGAATCACATTGATTCAAATCCACCCATCTACATGTATACATTAATTTTATCCATGATTTCACTTTACGTAGCTCAGCCGTTTAGCCCATCTTGTTTTGAAACAGTTAATATTTGCCATATTTTCTCAGTAATTTTCCTATATGCTTATGATCATAAGTTTAGTGACATGACTGTTTCACTTTAACATAAAAAATCCTGTATCTAATGTGTTGAATGATTGATGAGCAAATTTAGAGGTAGTTGGCTTTCTATGAGCATGATTAATAGAGGAAAGCCAAGAATAAGCACAAAAGAAGTCTGGAGGTTATTTCCGTATGGTTAAGACAGAGTTAACAGAGCCTTGTTTTTTTCTTGCTTACTGATTCAAACAATATACTGACAAAGTTGTGCAAACTATCAAACTTCAACATATGTGGATTTAAAGTCAGAAAGTGTAAAGAAATAATTGTTATAGATAGCAAAAATGGACACTTTAGTTAACCTTTAGTGAGATACATTAGTTACAAATCACACCACGCAAGATAAAGATGAGTATCTGCATTGAGGTACACGTGAACGCCCCCTCTGGGATCAATTAAGTCTCATCTTTTATTCAAATATAACGTCAACACTCATAAGGCTTATAGTGGTGTCATAGCCAGGTTAGGAGTTAAACATCCTCATGGTAACATTATCAGAGCTCACTTAGAGAAAACAACCTTGACACTGTGTTTTAACACTGTGCGTTGACAGATAAATTAACTTTTCATAAAGTGAGATCTGTGAAGGATCTCCTAAACACCAGAAATGTAACTCTCCTTCAATTTGCTGTGCTATTCTTGTGCTTGCTCTCATATAAATTATTTGGGTCATCCATGAAAGCTACAGTACACCAAAATTACATTTGCTCCCTGCATGAGTAGCTCACATGTTCTGCTGCGTTAAGTCCAATGCAGAAATAGAGTAGATCTTATTTTAGGCTCTGAGGGCCCTGCTGCTCTTTGGGGCATAATTCTGGGCACAGTTAGATTCCATAATCTGATAATTCCCCGGCTTCGGAATCATTAACTATTTGAGATCAGTCGATCTGGAAATACTAAATAAAAAATGTAATCTCAAAGGGGAGAGCTGCAGGGATTTTTTATGTCAATACCGGACACAGGCAGGACAGATAGTGAGACATTCTCTGAGTTTGAGTAAGGCAGATATAAATTGCGATCGGACGGTGATATTTATCCTGGCTTGTAACACGCCGTTCTGTTTGTTTAATTTCTGAGAAATGTGTGCGCAGCCTGACGCGAAGCTCCACAAAGGTGCCGACTATTATGAAAGACAAACAGTCAGCCATGAAGAGTTAATAAATCAAAAGGGGCTCCTGCTTCAATATGAACTGCTGCAAGAAATGGCATGGCGGAGCGGACGGCAATGGAGGTTGTCAGCATGTATTCATGATATTGGATGAGTCATCGGTGGAAGGGGGGAAAATCCTGTAATAAGAAACAGAGTATGATTTGGGCCGATGTGGATGAATAACCCGTCTCTGCGCTACATGCAGATGAAATGGCAGATACAGGAAGAGGACTGACACAGGCTCGTCTGTCAAAATCAGATGTGTCCTCATTTCCAGAGAGTCTCTATCTTATCGGCCTCATGGATCCCCGAGGCGCAGGAGCTGCTGGCTGGCTCTGGGGTGTTTTGGGGGTTTCTCAAGGGTGCAGGGAGATGAATGGATGATGCTGGGATGGCAGAGAGAGCACCTCAAGGTTAGGGAGTGTATACACCAGGAGATTCAGTAGCAGCAACACCTCGGCTAACCATGTCAGTAACACTGCTACCATAAACAATGCTGTCTAAAGTTTAAAGCAAAGTTTTTATTGTACTCGCATGCTGTACATGATATGTTGGCCTTCAGTCAGCAAGCTTTGCTCAAACTGTCTGTTTCAAACAACGGAATGACTCATTGAGTCATAACTGTTTGTCAGACGCTTTGAAACATCAAAAGGTTTCAAAAATAATTCACTAGATTGTAACCTGCAGCAGTCAAAACACAGAAAAAAATAATTCAATAATTCTGAAGTCTAACTGTCAGATCTATTTTATTGTTTGCAATAAAAGAGAATATTTAGACATCAACACATCTGTACATCTTGTTTCCCAAACTTTTTTTTCTGGGGACCCACTTTTTAAAAATGACAAACCAACGCAACCCTATAAATAAATCGTAATATCATAAAATTAAATCATCAGAGTGTATTTGTGCATTACTGCCATTTCCGCTTCACCTCATATTATCTTGAATGGATAAACCAAACATATCGAATACTTTTGATAAATGACAACTTTTTTTTATGCATATGTAATTGAAAACATACACATGTTAAATTCATTTAGGCGGAGTAAACAGGCCCTCTCATCGATCAAACAAACAGAATGTGAGCTAGACTTTTAATATTAGATTCAATGTTATAAGTAGGTTACAATTATCAGGACAATACGAACATCCTGCCTCTCTCATGTGGCTCAAAGCTGCACTGCAGATATAAATATCAAGTAAAGACTAGGGAAGAAATTCTGAAAATGTATTAGGCGACCTTGATAAAATCGTAATTACTCGAGTAATTACTCGAATCGCTTATAATTATCAACAAGTTTGTAATCCATTTTTCATTTGATTAAAAACTGAATCACAAAAAAATGTGTTAGATAAATTTAAATTACACCCAGGAAACGTATGCAGTGGGTACCCCGGCCAGCTAAAGTAGCAAGAGATCAGCTGCACACTGCAGGCAGCTATCAGGTCTTTAGCGCTCCCTGGTTGATGTGAAGTTGCCGCTGCCATTCAGGATGTTAAAGGGGAGGACTTACTAGAAATTAATGAAAGTGACATTGATTTGTTGGAGCAGCTGATAACAGCACAGAACAGCCAGTGTGGTTTTGGTGATTGGCAGGTGAAGACATCTAGCTAATGGCCAATTTTGATGATTATACACTCAGTGGTCACTTTATCAGGCTCACCTGTACAATCTGACGCAATCCAGTACAATTGTTCTGCCAAAAGTCTAATTTTATGAGTTTTGTTTTTGACAGCGTAATGGAAGTAAAGTCAATTATATGTTTTGAGGTCATGGTTAGTGATGGTGTTGTACTGGACTGCATTATATTCAGAGGTGTCATGTAAATGGAAGGACAAAAAAAATGGAAACACCTCAATATCATGTCATAAACATATAATTCAATTTAAACATTCTGACAATGTCAACAAAAGCTGAACATTATGACCTTTGTAAAGGTGGCATTTATGGCAGAGCTGTTGTATCGATTGCATTAGATTGTACCTAATACAGTGCCCACTAGGTGTATTTTTAATATGTAATAGTTTCTGCAAGATCTCTCTATCATGTTTCTTAGCAAAGGCTGGTCAAAAACAGTTAAAGGTCTTTCATACAATACAATGTTATTGCATAAATTTAAAGAAATAGTTTGACAGTTTGGGGATTACGCTTATTCACTCTTTTGTAGAGAGTTAGATGAGACTTCGCCTCTCTATTGGTTTGTATTGGTTGTTTGCCTTATCATGACCACTGACTGGAGGTTATGGTTACCCACAGTATTGGCCATCAACAATGCTACAAATCAAAGGGTGTGTCTGTAACAGTTAATATACTTTGTAGAGACAGAAAGAGCCATCTGCCAACTTCTCAGAATAGCGGCCGTGGTATTTTTACCAAACACTCTCAGGTTATTAAATGATGGCTTTTTCTAAGTACTGCTTCGTATCTTTGACATCCCATATTGTTCAATTTGGATCCATTCCCTCTGCACTTTCTGTCCTCTACCTTCATGTGATAAGTAGTAATTTGGCTTTTGGAAGATAAATGGGTATCACTTTTTGAAGAGAAGTAGATGGGGGTTGGGGGGTGGGGGGGGATCAGGGTGAAGACGGAGAGAAAGAAAGTCAGTGGGTGGGGAGACAGAGAGAAAGTTGGAGTGTGGGAGTATGCTGAAGAGATACAGTTACCATTTTATAATTGGACCCCCTTTTTTTCACATAAATTTAGAAGTATATCATGTGAAGAATTGAGCGTATGAAGAGTCACTTTGAAGATCTGATGGAGATCATCTCTAAGCATGAGAAGATTATACAAATGTAGCCAGTGCCAGCAGCGTTTCGGCATCGTTTCTGCACCATATGGATCTCAAGACCGCGTTGCCCTTGGCCAAAGCTTTAAATAGCAAAGGGAGCTTACTGTGTGTGGCATCGACGAAAAACCATCCCAGTGACCAAGAGACTAAGGCACCAGAATTCTGGAGTATTTTATTTTACCAGTCGAAGTCCTCCTAGATGGCACTAAAGTTCCTACAGTAGCTAAGTGTTGCCTCTTAAGACCTATTAACAAAACTGCTGAGGGCAGCTTTTACTGGAAGGAATGGAGACACCATTCTAAGAGTAAGAGAAAAGTTGGAATGAATGAATACACCAGTAGTTAGTAGTGGAAAATACAGTCCCCAAAAGGTGTGTAGCTGGAAAAAAAAAAACATTTTGCATGTGACATTAGTTATACCAGTTTACTGTAATTGTGTGGATGTAAGGTGAGAGGAAGTACTGAAGCCTTTCTGGGACACAGACTGTCCCCAAACAAGATACTCTGAGCTAAAAAAAGAAACCAAACTGTAATGAGCATTTTGTTCCTCTGTTGATAAGACAAAGAGACAGCATCTCAACTGGTTTCACCTTTTTCCCCCAGAAAACCTCTCATATAAAAACACAGAACATCACCAGCCTTTAAAGGAACAGTGTGTAACAATTATAGGGGATCTATTGGCAGAAAATGGAATATAATATTAATAAGTATGTTTTCTTTAGTTAAGTTAGTTATAAGACTCGTTGTGTTTTTGTGACTTTATGATGATGCCAAAAACATTCTGCCTACTGCAGGTTTAATTGCCACAATGCCTGCTCTGTTATAGGTGGTGTAAATCTATAAGGAAATTAACTGTTGGACTTTGGCATCTAGAGAAGGTTTGATGTAAAGTCTAATTCTTCCCAATGGCTGCATACTGTAACTAGCTCTGCTCTCATTAACATAATCAAATACATTTTATACATTTATTTTTTAAAACGTCAACATCTTTAAATCTTTCAAAACTGTTGACCCAGTTAGACGGACTGCCAGCAGCGGCCACTTTCACTTAGTCACTTAGTGACTTATGAGTGCTCTTGACTGCCCCTAACCTGCAGGCTCAGGAGCTGGTGTTAAAATGCTCCATGAACTAAGACAAAACCCTTTATTAAAGTATTAAAGTACAGACTGACAAGCCCATCATTTCGAGGTGTTTCTCCCAAATTGGCCTGTTAAGATCTCTTAGCCTTAAGATGTTTTGTGAATATGGCCCCTGCTCTCCACTTGACGCTCTAAAAGAATGCGTGCTGGCCAAAGCTGCCTCGGAGTAAAAGCCACGAGATGAAGAGTCTGGTGAGTGCTCAGAGCCAGGCCTTTTTACAGAAACTAACTTGCAACCCCTTCACATGAAGGAAAAAAACAAAAAAAAGAGAAAGAGAGTGGATAGTTTCCCAGGAGCAGACAAAGCCTCTCTTTTCACCTGATGTGTTTTGCTCTATCAGGTTTTACCTCTTATCAAGTCTCTCACCGGGATAAGTGTCACACTTTGACATTTCGTTTTCATGAGCAGGAGATAGAGTATAAAATATGATATTATTTGTTGTTCTGCAGAAAATTCATTTTGCAAGACCTTCACATCATAAATAGTGGAGGGAAGCGCGTCCTGGCAGTCGTTTCGAATGTTGAATAAATGCTGACTCGACAGACTGCATCATCTCCGAAAACCCCGTGTAAATGTAGCGCCGGAGTGAAGGTTGAGACGACATCTACAGTCATCCGTAGCTGCTCCTGCCGGCGTTTTATGGAATCAGGATCTACAGTGAATACCTCTCTGTTCAGTATGTTTCAAAATATATTTGATTTCCTGCACATCGCTCCTGTGAAACCACATTCACAGCTCTCACTTTACGTACACATTCAGTTACAATATTCATCCGGTCATCCTTGACCAGATTATTCATTCTAACATTGTTGCAGTATTAGTACCTCAGACCACTACAGGGCAGAATGGAAATGTGTACAGCTTTATTACTCTCCCTGTAGCAGACTGTTCTCCTCTCACTCTCTTTCTCCACCTGCAACTGTGCAATAAAGCTTCTGCATATTCAACTCAGACAGTCCGCTCTTAACTCCTTCCTCTGTTCTTGTCCAAAGGGCTGAACCTATTCTGACCCGGATGAAGGAGGATCACACCCGCATCATCCTGCCCGCCATAGACAACATCAAGTACAACACGTTTGAGGTGCAGCAGTACGCCAACGCCGCCCATGGCTACAACTGGGGTCTGTGGTGTATGTACATCATCCCTCCGCAGGAGTGGCTGGACAAGGGCGATGAGACAGCCCCTATCAGGTGAGAGCCTCGGCTGGCGAGCAGCGTCCATTATAGATGAGGATGTTTGATGAAATATGGATAGGCTCAGCATATGACTTATTCATGTGTGGAACCATCAAACTTAGGTGCTCTATAGTCCGCCGTGCCACCCCAAACACACAAATAAAGCCTTCCCCCGTACAAAGCTGTCTAATTATCATGATGAATACCTTCATTCTGATGCAGGATCACGAGGCCACGGCCATGCAGTGTCATTAGTGTAATTGTGTGTTGAATATGAGCAGGGCATTCCATTATATCCACCGCTGATTGGAGGACACCACCGGCTTGTATCATGTTTCTGTATAATCCTAGAATTGATTATATGTGCCCTTGGTAAAATCATATTGGACTTTAATTGACTGAGAAAGGGCTCAGCAGTATTGTGTTGCATGGAAATGGTAATATTATACACCGTATGTATGTTCCAATCAACTTCGGTTTGGCCATGGCAAGCCATAGTAACACTAGTCCATCCTATTAAAGCATTTCACTTCACCTCTAACAGTTCTCCTGTGACTGAGACCAACAAATTTAAGTCAGACAAATGTGGTTCAAACTTCTGGTTACAGTATATATCTGTGAAAAGGGATAATAGGTAAACATCTTCCTCCTAAATACTAAAGAAAATTAGTATAATGTTTATTTCCACAATGCTAATTTCACAAGTACACGAGTTGTTGTTGTTGTTTTTTTATTAGCAGAAAAACTGTTTTCAATCATTTATTAATTTAAATCGCTTCTACTTAGTTGTTTTTTTGATTGCTGTTCAGGTACCGTCGATGAAACTCAACACCTCCTGCAAATGTCTCATATTAAAAGTCTACCAGAAAACCCAGAGCAGCATTATGGTCTTTGAGCTACTGGAAGGCTTTTAACGTGAAGCATCTTTGCAAGAAGTTTGCATTTCCTTAAAGGTAACTTCGACAACCCCCCTGCGAAGTCAATCTGACTCGAAAATAATTAATGAATCAAAACAGTGTGCCTGTTTAAAAAGAAAAACCCGTCCGCAGCACTGGGGAGGATGGCAAAACTCCAAAGTTGTAATTATTGTTGTGGAAATGTGCATTATGCATTAATTTATCAAGACAACAGGAGAACACTGGATGTGTGGTTAGGCCCTCTGGATACTGTATACATCTGCATAAAGTGGCGACCTGAATATGAATATCAATGGATGTTTACCTGCTAAAGTAAAAACGAGTCACATTTCTTATTTGTCCATTGAATGTTTCGGAGCGTGGCGACTATTAGGAGTCACATTTTGGATGTGTGATACGATATCAGATCCTGGGGCATGCATGCAGCCCGACAGCATCTTCTCTTTGAATGCTCAAATCAGAATTGGTCAGCTCTGCCACAACAATGAGAAAAATCTTACATCATTCAACAGAGATGATTACCATGATTTTGTTGCCACTGCAGCGCGGCTGAGCCTCCATAAACATGAAGGCACGACAACAGAGAGACAGGGAGACAGCAGTAACTGGAATGTGTTCAAAACCAGCAGGAGAGGTGTAGCTGCAAAAAATGGATGTGATGTGTTTTATTGATACTGGTTGATACTGTTCAGTAGTTCTGGCTGGGCTCGATTCTCGAATAAACGTGAGTAAAATGTGAGAGAGAAAACAAACTGATAAAGATAGGTGCACATAGCAAATGTGGTCATGCGTATTAAAATGTCCTTCAACTAAATATATATAGCTGCCTCATGTGTAAGGTTAACACTACTCTCTGCCCCTGAGCTCTGATCTCTCTGATGAAATGAATAAATGCATGGATCCCAGTGGATCGTGCGAGGAAACAATTGCCACTGGGAAAACATATGAAATATCATGACTGAATTGAACATTTCATATGCTGCTTTACATGGAGGAGCTGACACTTTAGTTGTTTTGTTTCAACGTGGCAAGGCCATAGCTGATGCTGGAGCCGAGTATGCGAGGTCAAGCCAGAGCCAGCGTGAAGTAGCTCAGCTATTGTTTTTAATCTTTTCCATATTCAAAGCACTGCTGGATTACAAATGTGGCTGTGGGCTTGGTGCATTGCCAGTGCAGCTTTAATGCTATACAATGTTGAGGTCAGATCTGAAGTTGAAACATACAGGCATATGAACATTTTTTTAAAGAGTTTTTAATAGAAAAGGAAATAATATACTAACCTCAAATGTGATACTTGGATATAGAAATGTGAGTGATGGCCCAAAGGTGGCCAACAGCCTGTTCAGCTTGACTTGACAGGACCCTGAAAATATTCAGCATTTTTCAGGAGCCATGGATAATGGCAAAAATATTGCAACACATTATCTGGCTCATCTTGTTCAAAGACACTTCAGTGAGGAGGAAATTGCTAAGATGTGTCCTGAACTCGGGTCATCTAGTCCAGTGGTTCCCAACCTTTTTCCTTAAAGTGGCAGTAGGCAGTATATTTTTGGCATCATTGGGCAAAAAATCCATAATAACCTTTCAGCATTTTGTAATTCAAGTGATCTGAGAGAAAACTAGACTTCTGCACCTCCTCATGGCTCTGTTTTCAGGCTTTAAAAAATCTAGCCTGTGACGGGAGACTTTGAGGTCATTTCATTGAGAGAGCGTTCCTATTGGCTGTGCTCCGGTCATGTGACCGGAACTTGGCGTTCCTTCAACAGTTTTCACAATGGCGGCGGCGTCACAAACTTTCTCATTTTACAGCTAAACCGTGCACTACAAGATGATTCTGAAAACATTTGAGGTGAGAAAATAGGCATTAACGTAACATAATATTGATTCATATTTAATCGAGTATGACTGTTTGATCGGAGTTTGCGAGTGATTGACAGCCGGCTCTCATAGACAGCAGATGGACAGCAGACCTCAGATCAGCTCTGTGAAATCTTGCAGATGCCGTTAGGAGCACCGGAGGACACAGAGGCACATATTTTTTTTTAGGTTACCTGTTTCATGTACTACTGTAACGATATAACTGCAGGAGTTTTGTACAAAACGAGAGTTTTGAGCAGATTATATTCTGTGAATATTGCATCAGAGATAAGTCTTCCTGTTATTTTTAGGAACATTTAATACAAATATTTGTCTGTATTATGTATTTTTTTTTTTAAATTGTTAACAATCATTCAGACATTATAGGCTTGTTTTTTGACAAATTCTTTTTTTTTCTCCTCCCTGACACTTGGTGATCGTTCTATTGGCTCTTTGGTTGTTTTAACTGTGTACTTTTCTAATGCAGGACGAGGCTGTTTAGCAGAGAGGGAAGGCTCTATGAATATATCAGCTTGTGTTCAGGTCTTCACCGTGCCCTTATCCTGCGAGATCTTTTTTTAAGTTTATATCTTAAATAATAATTCAAACTTTAAAAATACAATTTTGGTTTAGTTTTCTTCACAGAAATTAATGAAAGGCTGAGATATGGCAACCGTATATTATTTCTAAAAGTTGTCTTACATCCCTTAAAATCAAGAAGGCCTCGCGACCCCTAGTGGGGGTCAGGGCCCCCCAGGTTGGCAACAAGTGATCTAGTCAAACCTGCAATAACTGATGTTTTTTGGCGACTTGGGGGTGGCAGAAAACAATTGTAAACTCAAAACTGACATATCATCACCTTTAAAATTGATATGACAAACATGTTAGCAAACAGTTGAGAGCTGTTCATTCATTTGGAGAAGTGTTTACCTGTTTTGGGCCTCTACCAACTCCTGAGGGAAATATCTGGCTCTTTAGCTGCTAAATGCTCCACTATGTTCACCAGCTAGTCGCTAACCCGCTAGTCTGCTGTTATGTGCTGAGGAGGTAATGTACAGTGTCTTTTTACAATTTTCTTTTCTGAGAACAGCTGAAAACAAGATGAGAGTGAATCAAAACGGTAAAGTTGCGGGCCGAACAGCTAAACAATTTACTGAAACTCATTAAAAAGCCGAAGAGAGCTGAAGATTCAGGTGATACTTCTCTGTAGGTGCATCATTACAAGCGGCCTCTTTCACATTGTTTTAACATTGTCATTTGATTTATTGCGTTGTTACAGGAATAGTGATTATAGCCACTTTAAATGAAAGACTATCTGTGTGCCAGGCTATCGCAGGAATCACAAGAGACATTGATAAAAAGAAGCAGTTAAATCAAGTGAGATGTGGAACATGCCAACAGCGCTACAGCTCAATATCAGGATATGTCATAAATTTGCTGCATTGATTAGTACAAAAAAAGATACCACAAGATCAAGGACAAGCACAGAGAGCATAAATAAACATCGCAAAAAATACTAGTAAAAGCAATCACACAAGTAAAGTAGCTACTGTAGCATAAGCTTCTCTACCTGGTTGTTCTAGAGCCAAAAGGCTGAACTGCATTTTTGGATTTGTATCACAGAAAGCCTTGGCTGCTGCATTTTAACCAAGCTGCAAACATGAAACATGCTGATGCTTACTGCCAGAATGTCTTCTAATACCTCCAACTAAAGCTAAAAACATTCACACGTACTGTCGGATTTTGACCAGGGGCAATAAAAAGTGAATTCCAAAGCGGAGTCTCATTACCTCGCTCGGTCCAGCGTAGGCAAAGCAATAACGGTTTCATTAGATACAGTTGGTCTCATACAAACAAACAATGTGATAACAGTTTATACCGTGGACCTAAATATTGGATGTTTTATCAAAGCTCCATGAAACTCATGTATTATTGAGCATAAAGTGCTAGACTTGAGATAGATGAAAGATAGGAGAAGAGCCTCACACGCTGCAGAGCTGGTTCGTGTTTCCCCATTGACACTTTGCTGCAAATGGACAGATCGCCTCAAGGGCCAGCTGAAGTGTGTCAGATGTGGGGATTTCTATTGGAAATCATTCTCCCACTTGTTTCCTCAAGGTTTCTGCCTATCAACAACAGAAGCCGTGTGGCCACTCAGAGCACAGTCTCAAAGCCTTTTCTGGGTGTTTGAACACATTCAACTACAAAGCTGGTAAAAAGGCACAAGAAGGCTCAAAACTGCCACATTCTGAGAGCACAGATGACGGAAACCATTTTTAAAGTCTTGACAAAAATAGTTCTTTGGCAACTACAGCAATCATTGACAAGACAGAATAGGAAGGTGGAAAATGGCCACCAAGAGGTTTGAATGAAATCTTCAATGAAAATCACATGGAGACGGTTAATTCCAAGGCCTATGGAAAGGAGGCTGGGTCACGCGTCATATCTATGGAGGTATAACACATGGGCAGTAAAATCTGGCCTGCACTCGCCGAAATTGAGCCAATCACATCGCACGACCGCAGCTTCAGTAACACTGCGCATGTGTTATACCTCTGAGGCTGTGGCTCAGATTGGTTGAGCAGGTCGTCCACCGAACGGAAGGTCGTTGGTTCGATCCCCGGCTGCTCCGGGTCACATGTTGATGTGTCCTTGAGCAAGACACTTAACCCCAAATTGCTCCCGAAGGCACAGCCATCGGTGTGTGAATGAGTATTTAGAATAGATCCTGATGGGCAAAGTTGGTAACTTGCATGGCAGCCTTTGCCATCAGTGTATGAATGTGTGTGTGAATGAGTGAATGCTGACATGTAGTGTACAGAGCTTTGAGTGGAAGACTGGAGTCGGAAAAGCGCTATATAAATGCAAGTCCATTTACAATTTACCCCAAGACCCATGTCTGCTCATGACCCAGCCTCCTTTCCATAGGCCTTGGTTAATTCCTAAGTGGAGAGCCATCTGTATTTAGATAAGATTAGTGCTCTAAAGGAAGGCCCATACTTAAAATCTGTGTAATTTCTTGAGATTGTCATCTGCTGTGGCCACAGTGTAAATCACTTTCAATCACAGAAAATATGAGAATCAGACAGAATAAGCAACATATACACTTACAATACTTCCTGCAATTACTTTTGAAGGGATACCTCAACAAAATACATCAATCTAAGCATCTTGCTCAAATAGATACTTGAAAAAGACCTAAAAGGTGCATTTTGAGTACAGTACATGAACATGACTTAGGGCAGTGATCGCCAAAGCTTCCCATCCGGCCCGCAGAATAATAATGATTTCACCACGGCCGCTGCAGGTGCATCCTGTTGAGCTCTCAGGATAGTCTGTTTATGTCTGCTATACTCGCACGTGCGGAACAGAAATTTGCGAGTTTTACCTGGAAAGTTTTGGCAGTGCACCAGTTATTTCCTGTCAGCTGTAGCATGCCAGTCAGCTTAGCCTGGTTACAATCTTCAACTGAAGTCGGGCATATCTGTGGATACACTTCAAATATTTAATTTATGACGCCATCGCCCCAATGTGTCAACTAGCAGAACAAAATACTGGACCGTGAGTCCTTCTCTCCACAGCGTTCAGGCAGCCTCCCACAATGTATATCAATATCCATCATTTGAGGGATAGTAGGGCCGGGCAATATGACGATATATATCATCAAAATTATATAAAAATGTCTATCGTATATATTTTTCCATATCGTTTCTATCGTGATATAGGCTAGGCCTTTATTTCTTTCAAATTTTTTTCTATATAATTTCACTTTAAACTGTTCTGTTCACTTTATTCATTCTTAAAATGAGAAAATACTCAGTGCTTTTCATTTTTTTTAAATATTACATTCACACAGGAGTATACAAAAATAGGCTTTACTACGTGGTTATTTCATAAAGACTATTTATTGAATTACCAGAAAACATGCTAGATCGTGATATATATCTTTATTATGAGATATGAAATATCGTGATAGAAGATTTCGGCCACATCGCCCAGCCCTAATGGATGGATCCTTTAAAACACTTTTTAAGATAGTTAGCTTTTTACTTTGAAATATTTATGACATTACTGAACATTTCATTCATTTTCCTCTCACATGTTACTGGAAGCATCAAGGCTGTCATACCATTTGAAATGAGAGGGCGGAGACAAGTCAGACGTCGGGTTCAGAAAGCCGTTTCAACAGCAGTGTCTTCATCTGGGGGAGAAGTATGCTGTCTTAAATGAAAGTCTTTATCTTGCCAAATTGCATACACGTATCAGATGTTCATACTGCCTACTGCAAGCAAATGATCCGGGCGCAGAAGTTAAGGGGTGTGAGGGGCGGATGAGCCCTGCAGGCCGACCATCTGCACACTAAAAATAACCAAACTCTAATGACATTAAATGAGAAATCCACTGGAAGATTCCACCATCAATCTGGGATGTCTAAAGCAGTCCAGAAATGATTTTGTGTTTCCTCTCGCTTTTTCCACAAACACACTTCCTCTCATGTTGCCGTTTGAAGTGAGTTATCTGTGCTGTACACGTGTAGGTACAAAGAGCCAGAACAACAGTGCAGCTGAAAAAAAAGTGGTGACGGAGAGAGAACAATGACTGAGTGTGTCATTCCCACTCACAAAATATTCCAAAAAAGCCTCTGGTGTTATATTTCACACCCAACTGATGGCAGGGTCAAACAGAGCAGAAACGGTGGTTGCATCGCATCAAAGCCTATTGAACGCTTTAGTTGATGGAGGAGCTGCTACCTCTGGGTCTTCTATGATTGATTTCTCTTTGTTTGATTGTTGAACACTGCTGTAAGATTGTGAGTCAGGAATGAAACCGTCGCTGTTTGATTCCTGAAACCAAAAGTGGACATGTATAGTATTCAGCCTCTCTATTTTTTTTTTTTGCATTTTTGGAGGAACAGCTGGCTCTTATTACTCATTTAATTGGCTTCAGTTAATTGGCTCTAGTAGGGGAATTACTTTTTCATGCCTTAATATTGCATGTTTGATCACCTTGCTCACCAGAAAAATGAGAGAGGCACCAAACCTTGCTGTAATTTTATCTTTTCTCTTC
This sequence comes from Sebastes fasciatus, assembly GCF_043250625.1. Lineage (NCBI taxonomy): Eukaryota > Metazoa > Chordata > Actinopteri > Perciformes > Sebastidae > Sebastes > Sebastes fasciatus. Next base: position 6,453,650 of record NC_133800.1, read on the forward strand.
CCAGCAAACATTACCGACACATAATGCACTAAACTTAGACTATAATCAATGCGAGGATGTTTCTTCTACAACATTACCTGGTGTGTTGAAAAGCATCACAAACATAACAAATGTGGTCTGCCAGAGGTTTTAGCTTCATCATCACATGCGTCTGACTTAAGGTGCTGAGTCTGTACTTTAACACAGAGACGGTGTTTACATTGCCAGGGAGCTTACTCTAAAGAGAACACTCAAAGAGAGCTGCACAAAGTTTGCACTGTGCAGACAAGCAAGGTAGGTCACTTGTCAAGAGAGGAGAAAGGATGAGGTGAACGAGGCTGAGTGTGTGCTGTGTCTTGTCTTTTTTTATCTGCACAGTGAGTGGAAATAACGGCACTTGAAAGCCTCCCTGTCACCGCCTAAGAATTTAAACAAAGACTGTAGGAGGTTACGTCAGGCAATGAGAGTATATGCAGGCCTCGCTTGTTTTAACAGAAATGACTTATCAGTGTTGAACATAGGTATTTAATGATGGCAAAGACGTTCTCAGCATTAATGTGAGTATTTTAGGGCTGTTAATCGATTAAAATATATAATTGCCATTAATGGCATGATTGTGTCCATAGTTAATCACGATTAATCACAAATTAATCACATTTTTTATCTGTTCAAAATGAACCTTACAGGGAGATTTTTCAAGAATTCAATACTCTTATCAACATGGGAGTGGACAAATATGTTTGCTTTATGCAAATAAATGTATATATTTATTATTGGAAATCAATTAACAACACAAAACAATGCAAATTGTTGTCCAGAAACCCTCACAGGTACTACATTTAGCATAACAAATATAATATTCTCAAATCATAACATGGCAAACTTCAGCTGAACAGGCAACAACAGCTGTCAATGTGTCAGTGTGCTGACTTGACTATGACTTGTCCTAAACTGCATGTGATTATCATAAAGTGGGCATGTCTGTAAAGGGGAGACTCGTGGGTACCCATAGAACCCGTTTTCATTCACATATCTTGAGTTCAGAGGTCAAGGGAACCCTTTGAAAATGGCCATGCCAGTTTTTCCTTGCCAAAATTTAGCGCAAGTTTGGAGCGTTATTTAGCTTCTTTCGAGGCAAGCTAGTACGACATGCTTGACAATGTATTCCTTAGGTTTTCTAGTTTCATATCTTGCCAGTATCTTCACTCTAGCTTTAAAACTGAGCCCTCTTCAACCAAAAAATCGCAAGTTGTGTTAAAGAAATTAGTGGCGTTAAAACAAATTTTGCGTTAATGCATTATTATCATGTTAACTTTGACAGCCCTAGAGTATTTATTTTCTACTTTGAATTAAGTGTCACTGTAGTTTGATGGATTCCACATGAATAATGAGAGTGGGCGAGCACTTCTAAATTGTTTTAAATAAGGAGTGTTAAAATATAACTTTTAATCAGTAATCACCATGAAGAAAAAAGCTTGCATTTTTAGTGAAAATATATACTAACCTGTCACACTGTTGTTTCTTTAAAATGTCTTATTTTGAGCAACTAACATATATTTGGCACTACTCGTATAACACGCTCTGTGAGCAAAAATGGTTGGAAAGCTTTTCTTGAAATATAATGGTCCAGGTGGGTTTACATCCATCCATGCATAAGAGATTAATTCATCTACTGATGAAGGCTTTTCAAAATAACACTCCATGGTGACGACGGTCCAGACAATGTTTTATATGTGGTCTAAACCTAAAAGCACCTTTCTTTCTGGCTCACACACGGTATGGCTCAGTGCACTCTTTAAATACCCATAGTCCATGAATCATAATGCAGCTTTCTCCTTCTAGTGCGTTCTACTGCTGTGTCTCTCCAACTGAAGAGGCAGATACACACATGCCTCTTCTATTCAGTATGTGTGAGTGTAACAATATATGGTGAACTCGCCCCGGGCGTCATTCCAGAAAGAAGAATAAAGCCACTCATTGGTCACTTTAGAGTAAAAAAATAACACAGCTCAGTACTCCGTATGAATGTCGTGCTTTTTGTGGGGCTTTTTTTTCCCCAGAGCACTTACGGTCTGACAGATCGTAAAAAGCAGCCCCGGGGGAAGAGCAGCTAAAGGGGGCCATTTCTTTTAGTAAAGGTGGAAAGTAACCACTTTGTTTTGTGAAAAACACTCTCTATCTCTTGCTCTACCAGCTGAACTTGTGTAGTTTTTAAGTTGCGCTAGTTTTGAAAGTATTTTTAGGTTTTTCGACTAAAACGTTGTATTAAATATAATGAAATCTGACAGTTACAGTTAAAATGCCATGCTGGATTGTTGTACTGAACTGGCATGGAGAATAGCGCTAGTGTCATGTTTTATTTTCTTTATCTTCTACACCAGTGGTTCTCAAACGTTTTGGTGCCAGAGACCCCTTAATGAACAATAGCAAAACAGGCATAATCCTAATAAATCCAGATCTTTTAATTTACCAGTGTAAAGATGACATAAAATAATGAACTTATTGCTGTGTGTAACAATCATATCATATCATATATCATGGTTTCTATTGGCCCAAAGCTAACGTGGGTGGGAGTAATGGACACAATATGCTTGTTTTATTGGTGCATTTGGTCCCCATCTGTAGATATGCACGTTTTAATGAGACAGCACAATTTTATAATTTATAGTAAATTATTTCGCGGACCCCCGACAAGAGAATCCCTGTTCTACACAACTTTTTATTTCATCTAAATATTAAAGCTGCACTAATCAATATTTTTATATTATTGTGTATCAAATTACTATGTTTAATATGAAGGGTGTAGCTCATGGTGATGAACCCACAGAGAATAATCCACCAATTCTGCATTAGATAAAAGACATTTTTAAACTGAACTAGGCTGATCTGGGAAGATGAAAAATCTGGTCACTCTGGTCTCTCTGGTCAAAGGAAGGCACAACAGAACTTTGAAAACCTGAGATGCCTTCTGCCTTGATATGCATTGAATATTTAAGCATTCTCTGTGGGTGCATAAAAGTTTAGTGGCTGGATAATGATATTCAAACGATGCTGTCTCTCTTTGCTCATCCAGAACTCCAGCTATGATCGGCTGCTCCTTTGTGGTTGATCGGGAATACTTCGGCGATATTGGTCTGCTGGATCCCGGCATGGAGGTCTACGGAGGCGAGAACATCGAGCTCGGCATGCGGGTAAGGACCACAGATTTTCACCCACGCTGCTGTTAAAATATATTCAAATTGGAATGATAAATAATTTGAAATGTAGACTTTTTTTCTTTTTTAAACTGAATTAAAATTCACTGTGTTCAGCAGGAGATGAAATTGCTCGGAGAATTGCTGCAAGAAAAGTTTTTTTTTAATGAGGCCTCCTCCAAAGCTGGAGTTTTTCCTCGTGTGCTGTGGTACACCAGGAAGGCCACACAAAAAGCCATAATTACAAATCCAATATTTGAGGAGGTAATTTTTAGATGTAAAGTCCTCGTCGGAATGATTTGTGAAATCTATATTCAGACTTCGGAACAGCTTATGATGAAGTTTTCTTATGTTTCCCTGCCAGGGGGAAACAGCTTAAGATACTAAACCCAGGGGCGTCAACAGAAGCCATGATTAAACTTTGCAAAGTTTTCTTAGATGGGAGTGGAGGAGAAAAAAAAAAAATCCCCCTTAATGCAAATCTTCAACCAACCCAAAGGCTCTAAAGCCTGTATACGGAAAATGTAAATCTCTTTTGCTGCTGCTTTGAGTTGAATTTAACGCTTCATGTGAGCGAAGGGCTTGCTGAAGAATTGGTTAGCGTTTAAATTCAGAAAATGTTTCTCTCCAGCCGAGTGGAACCATTCTGAATCTAAACGCACTCCTTTGGCTTATTGGAATGAGATATGCTTGAAAGATCCCACTCCTTCATTTAACGTCTTCCACCACATCCATTTCAAAATCTCGAGATGGCTTCAACGACACCTCTGAAGTGTCGGGCGCCTTTGAAAAAGCACTCGAACGGAGGCTGGAGAATGGATCTTGGTTTGCAGATTGCCGCCGGGCTTTATTGAAGCCAAACACGTTAACACTAGTTGGTGACCATTTCAGAGCCTCTCATTATACATCATAGAGTGGCTTTTCCCCTACATCAATAGCATGTTTTCTTTTTGCTATTGCCAATAATGACACTAGTCATCTATCTTCTTGTGTCTTTATCTGATGTTGTTTTGCCATTATTGTAGAGTGATAACTCAGCATTATGTGCCAACTGCCAACAGCCTCCCCCAAGGTTACGCAGTGTTTTCTCATTCAGTAGAGCTGCTTATATGTACCTAACAAACCATGAGACTGAGTTAGATGAAGTTCGTGGGGGGAGATCAATTCAACGGCAGCAGCTAAATAAAGTTAGAACAACTCTATTGAACTGCGTGACATAGTGTAACAGTGAACTTCTTTTTGGCTCTCACACACATCACAAGCTCCTCGTTGACTGTTTTCACCACGATTATTCACTGTAGCTTTTTGATTCATGAAGCGAATATGCTTCTCTGTCTCCGAACACAATGCCGTCACCAATGCAATTACCTCTCCTCCTGTTTGGCCTGCTCCGTGTGGAAATGAAACACATGCCACAGAAAAAAAAGGGGCTATTCAGCACATGTACAAGCTTGAATAGGTCTGCAGTCAACAACCAGCTTCAGCCATTCATATTGTACAGCCGCTAATGGAATGGAGATGGGCTTCTGGCGAGTGGACGGCAATTACTCCTCTAAGGCTACTGCGGCTCAGGCAGCTCATTGTAGTGCCGGCTGAGGAGTTGCCATTTCGGATAGGCTTGATTGACAAGAACACGTTTAACAATTAGCCAGGGCAGCTCACAATAGCGGAGCCTGCCCGGGACCATCTGACTACAGGGGGCTGATGAAAGGCAGGGTTCACACAGAAAGGTTATGGCGTATTTATAATTTACTGTTAGCGCCGGCCTCTGTAGATTGCTCTGGGTAAAAAGGCTTCCAGGATCTAAAGAACTGGCCTCTTTGTAAGCAGAAAGGAGGCTAGGATGTGCTAGGGCTGATTATACGGTACATAGCACTGCATGTGGTGTTGTTTCCACGAGGAAAAGAATGAAATAAAAACCAAGGGAAAGGGGAAAATAAATCATAGATCTCTCTGTAGTTTTCTGTTTGTTCACATGTGAAATAATTTACAGGGTTGGACCTGTAAAATGAAAAGAAAATGACAGAGAGAGGATGAAACTACAGAGACAAAGAAAATGGAAATGGAAAAGATGCTCTCAGTATGATGTAGTGAGCGATAGATGCATCATCTGCAGCCACACCACGAATATATTAACTCTTGGAAGCTACATTTTCATTCCAAAATGAACTAAAATCAACTGGATGTATTCTTACTAGGGCTGTCAATCGATCAAAATAGTTTTTCGCGATTAATCACAAATTAATCATACATTTTTTATCTGTTCAAAATGAACCTTAAAGGGAGATTTTTCAAGAATTTAATCAACATGGGAATGGACAAATGTGCTTGCTTTATGCACATGTATGTATATATTTATTATTAGGAATCAATTAACAACACAAAATAATGACAAATATTGTCCAGAAACCCTCACAGGTACTGCATTTAGCATAAAACATATGCTAAAATCATAATATGGCAAACTGCAGCTCAACAGGCAAAAACAGCTGTCAGTGTGTCAGTGTGCTGACTTGACTATGACTTGCCCCAAACTGCACATGATTATCATAAAGAGGTCATGTCTGTAAAGGGGAGACTCGTGGGTACCCAGAGAACCGAAGATCGGATCACAAGTGGCCACTGAAGACGCATGTGGAGACGCATTCTAATGCCAGGTGTGAACAGACTTACTTAAAGCTGTCCACTTGTGATCGGATCACTGAGGACGCATGTTAATACCAAGTGTGAACAAGGCAATTGACAGCCCTAATTCTTACTTTTACTGGATCGGCTATTGATGTTGCTTAACCCCATAACACAGTTTTCCCCATGTACTAGCAACATAGGAATTTGATATCTCCACCTTTTAAAAAGTTGTAAATGTCTGAACACAAACATCCTGCTTGCCACAAGGCTTCGTTCGCAAACAGAGAAAAATGGTCGGGGACAGAAATGATGAATTCTGCCAGAAGTGTCAATATGAGTTTATCCTGTAATGTGTCTCCCACCCCTCCTGCATTGCTGAGTCTTTGCTGATATAGCATCCTAGGAGACCGGGACATTGCCTTTCATTTCAAAGATCCTGTGGGCACAAGCATTACACTGTGGTAAATCTGTGGGCTGAAACCTTCCTACATATGTTTTAATTTTCTTAATATATTTTCTCTTGCGAAGTTAACAGCTCATATAGACTAAGGTAAGGGAATGTCAATCCACTGAATCAGTGCATTGCTGAGTAAACATCTACTGGGGTTTGACTTTTTTGTTTTTTTTCAAATGCACACAGTGATACCATTATATTTGTTTAGAAGTTATATTTGATATCCTCTCATTTTCCACTATAAAAACTATACAATATGGGGGATATGTACCACGTTTAACGATTACAAATTAAAAAAAAGACATAGATTGTTCAAAGAAATTAAAACATCATTACAGAGTAGAGACAAGTTTAGGAAGCCGTGATCAATGCCAGCAGCGTAACATGGTTGTGTTTGTGTGTTTTTTTATGGCCCTCACCCCCCAAAATTAAGCGTACACTTGTGTGCGCACACACAACCACTCCTGACAACTGCAAAGCGGACAACTGCTATGTAGCCATGCAACTCCCATCCTGCAAACCAGCCTCTGATCAGCACCACGGACAGCAGCCGAAGCGGCAAATTTCTCAACACTAATCTTACAGCCTGCCCTGGACTCAAACCACAGCCTGAAACGCATGATGCACATGAAGGCCCAGCTACAATAATAAAGCTGCAAAATAATTGTCGTTCTACATGGGCCCCTCTGCAGCTGCACCGGTTACACCGCTCATATTTACGCCATTAATCAATGCTATGTCAAATGATTGACCTGACTGACATCTTGTTGTGCAGGTAAGTTTGAGTGTTATGTTGCCTCCTTATGTACTAGTCCGTGGCCTCTTTTTTTTTAGTAGGAGGTGTTGCACACCTAGGCAATGGCGTAAATATCAGTGGTGCAATCGGTGCAGCTGCACAGGGGCCCAGAAGCTGTCAGGGGCCCAGGTAGGACGACATTTCTTTTGCAGCTTTATTATTGTAGCTGGGCTCTGTTGTGCATCAACTGTTTCAGGCTGTTGTTTGAGTCCAGGGAAGGCTTTTATATTAGTGTTGATAAATTTGGCGCTTTGGCAGTGGCAGGTTTGCAGGATGGGAGTTGAATGGTGACATAGCAATTGTCTGCTTTGCAATTGTCCGGAGTGGTTGTGTGTGCATGCACGAGCGTGCGCTTAATTTTGGGGGTGAGGGCCCAAGAAAAAAAATCACAACTATGTTATGCTGCTAAACGAAGGCCACAAGAAGTAGGTGGAAGGAAAGCAATTTATGCTTCAAAATATAAATTTGGAGGCTACATAAAGCTGGTAACTTATAGTAGGGCACTCAGAGAGTGCAGACCTCCGCCAATGCCATTTCCATACTATAAAATGTAATGGGTTCTTCCATGGCCCGTGTAACACTCTTCCACCAAGTTTCATGAAAACATGCCGGCAAAACACACCAGCAAACAAGCAAACAAACAAACCAACCTCCTTGTTGAAGGTAATAATGTAGTGTTTTACTTTACTCAGTATAATAACTGTGTTAATTTTACTTTTGTATTATTTTTTTCCAGCAAGGAAACTTTTGTATGATTCAACATTTGTATGTCGAATCATGACAGTAGCAGAAATAAAAAAATAATTGGACAAGATTAAAAGTATTTAAATCAATATCAAAACAATTATTAACAATAAAGGCTTGTATACCTTTTTGAGTCGAGACCCCCCCAGAAGAATGAGGTCGGTGCTCGCGGCCCTCCCCTCTGCCCGACGTAATCAGCTGTTTCTACGCGCCTCCCCCGTGCTGATTTTGAGTGCTTATTGTGAATATTCTGATCGATAAATGTAGGCTAAATAAATAATGCTTTGTTTGTGGTGAGTTTTGTTTAGCCATCAACCATCTGGCGACCCCCATAAATTATCTTTCAACCCCCTGACCTCCAGGTTGAGAACCACTGGTCTACACATGCGATGTTTCAGCTGCATTTTCAGTCGTCTGTTTCATCCAAACACTTTGACGTGTACTAATTTGGTTAATAAATATTTTCATCCAACAGCCTCTTTTTTTGCCAATAAAGGCCAATCTGAGTCTAGATGGGTTTACCACACACAGTATGTCCATGTGCTCACATCGCCACCGGGAAACCATCCAAACTGCTTTATGAAATCTGTCTCATTCTCATAACAATCAGTCACTTCCAAATCCAAAAAAACTCAAGTGTGATCTCATTGGGTGGCCTGCTTGTCTCAATGACATTTATTAAACTCACCAGGAACTCCTTTCAGAAGTAATGAACCAAAAAATTATTCTTTTTTTTTTTTCTTTGAAGCCTGGTCTCCATAACCACCTGGGCTGGGCCTCGAGGCATATGGTCATAATCTCTCTGTCGTGAGGAGAATGGAGCTAATTAAAGTCTAGCAGGACCAACAGCAAGACAGGAGTGGGACATAATTACACTTCACTATGTCCCCTCCACATCTCCAGCAGAGTTATTACAGTATGATGACAGGTTACAGTACAACAGTTCAGTACATTGATTATGTTGGGTTCAGATTAGATTTTTCATCAAATTTATGTATTAAATATTTAACAGAAAATTGACCACTATACATAATTCAGAAATTAATTTCAAGAGTACAGTGTCTATTACTGTGAGAGACACCTCCCCAGGGGGGAATGAGAGAGATACTGCGTGAGGTGAAAGACAAAGGTGAGTGGCGGTGTTGTGAACTGTTCTGCTGCATCACTGTCCTGATTAACAGGAAGTTAGTTATTGTAGTTTGACTCACCAAAACGGTTAACAGTTGGAGCTGCAGCAGTGACTGTGATACACAGCTCACGGAGCCTTTAAGGTATTTTGGAACCCTTAGTGCCAAATTACTACAATTCGCGCCAAAAATCTTACTTGTATTGTACTTTCGTACAGCTTCTATTCAGCTTCTATGCAGTACACTCCAGTTTAGTCCAAATCAAATGGAAATGGAAAATTTTCCAAATCCTTATTGTGACACAGTATATCGTAAAGAGCATTTATTCATGGTCAGATATTGTAGATTATGGTTTAACTGTATCATCCTTTAGCTAAAAGATGGATTATCTTTTGACGAAGATGCATCGATTATCAGTCAACCAGACAATAAAACCCAAGAGCCCATCTTACAGTATGCTGCATCTTATGCCACCCACTCATATCACAGCCCATCTATTTTTTTTCTTCCAGATATTAACTTTGCTAAATGAAAAAAAATAGATGAATAAATAAACAAACTGTGAAATTAAGATGAGCCAGTAAGCATTATTTCAGGCGTCACAATAACAGGTGCTGCTTCAAAGCAGTTGGTAGATGCAATCAGATGTTGCTTTTAGTTTATTCTGAGAACATCTGCCCGCTGGACACTTTAACACAGCTGATTAACCCCACAAGCCACCTTCATTTGTAGATACAAATGAATTCAAAGGGAGTTGGCACACTCCAGATGTGTTGCTTTGTGAAATGTGTGATGACAATACAACGTACTGCACCAACCTCATGCATGTCTATATACCGATATACCATATACAGTTTGTTCCACATTTTATCATGACCATTTTCAAAGGGGTCCCTTGACCTCTGACCTCAAGATATGTGAATGAAAATGGGTTCTATGGGTACCCACAAGTCTCCCCTTTACAGACATGCCCACTTTATGATAATCACATGCAGTTTTGAAAGTCAAGTCAGCACACTGACACACTGACAGCTGTTGTTGCCTGTTGGGCTGCAGTTTGATTATGATTTGAGCACATTTTTAATGTAAAATGCAGTACCTGTGAGGGTTTCTGGACAGTATTTGTCATTTTCATGTGTTAATTGCTTTCCAATAATAAATATATATATACATTTGCATAAAGCAAGACAATTTGCCCACTCCCATGTTGATAAGAGTTCTAAATACTTGACAAATCTCCCTTTAAGGTACATTTTGGAGAAAAATATGTACAGTCATGCGATTAATCGCGATTAAGTATTTTAATCGAGTAACAGCCCTAATTACAAGTTAAAATCAGCTAAAGTCTTTATCAGTGCGGTGACAGATATTTCACCCCGATATCACGTCAAAGCGTGTCATGGACCCGCCTGTCCACAAGAGGATAGTGTGTCAGTGTTTCCTTTTGCCTCGCCAAGGCGTAAATATTACATGCAAGTATTAAGGTGCAGTACCAGTAGGGGCAACAAAACCACTCACTTAGGTTTAGGAAACACATCATGTTTGGGCTTAAAATATGTACATAATCTAAGTAAAATTCGTTAGGAAACAACGTTACATCACTACGGAAGCCTTGATGAACATCACAAACGTAACTTACAAAACAATACACCGGTCTCGAACACCGGTCTCCTGGTTGAAAGTCCTGTATTTGTTGGACCCATCCACCTGCCCTTCCACCCGCCGTCCTTCTCCCCTTAGAGTCTACGTCATCACATGGCAGTCAGTACAGACTACATGGCATGAATATGACAAGCCTAAAGCAAGAATGACATCCGTATTACATGCTTCTGCTTTTCGCATTAGTGTGTCACACGCCTGACCAGGCTGGACATTTGTGACACAATCTCCGACATACGCCATACCGAATGATCAGCACAACCGGGTCAGGCCCAATCGGGTTAGGGCAGAGAACCAAAGCTCTATCAGTAACACACATCTAGTCAAGACATCTCCACTGCAAACCCTCTGCTCATTGCAGAAACTATGAATACAGTGATGGTTCAGAATAGACCCATATTTAGTTTTGTATGGTAACAAGGCGGACTTTCCCACCGTCGCTTGTATCACTGTTAATCACAAGTTAATGAAAGACTATAAACATAGTTACTGTGGAGAATGTAATTAAAGCACAATACATATATCATGTTTAATACGCCTAAGCTTTAGGTGTCTAGGGCGGCAAATCCAGGTTTACATTGAGAATCAGCAGAACGCAAGATTCCTGACAAATACACATTGGTTCTGCTTTTCAAAGATAGTGATCCTAAAACTATGGGATTTACTGTACTGCTGTTCATCTTGCTTCATTTCGGTGGTGAAATCATCTTCATTCAATCCGCCCAGCCCATAAATCTCAAGTACAGGGCCTCTGACAGTTGGGTGTGTTGTTGTTGTGGTTTGCTGTCAACTTTGTGAAAAGGATGCAGCAACATGATGGTAATGCAGGACTTGACACTGATCCGTTACCAGGACTAACAGAGTAAATGTTAATGTCATCTGCAGGCTACAATGAGTTATCAGGGGGTTGCTAGGATAAGCCCAGAGCAACTTACTTCCTGATAAGCCCGGTTCCTTTTGGGAACAGCAGAGCAGCGTGCGCTCTCTCTGCCCATTCATAACATACCGCACCAAGAATTCTCTTGAGCTGGTGTGTGGGTTGTGTTACGTATTACCCACAGGATCATTCAGATCATACAGATTGTACCTTAATCATTTCCGACATACACCCCATTAGAACGGCTGACCAAACCTCTGTAGTTGCTTGCCTTCGAAGAAGTCACCTTGAAAAGGGCAGGAACGTCGTTACGAGGCGGCATTAAGCCCCAGCCATCTGTGGACACCAGCCATTCTGGCAGCTTCAAAATCACCGGTGTGCCCATGTCCATCAAGCAGCAAATGACGTCGGGCGCTGACCATATGTGAGCCCTCTCCTACAAACTGAGTCATTCCAAAGATGAGAACAAATCTTGGGCCTCTGAGGAATCCTGGTATTACACTTAATCAAATGGAGGGGACAAATGCAGAGAATTATTGGATAAATGCCATAATGAGGAATGCTCTGGACAAGGCACCGTATATCAAACAATCTGGTAGTTACATATGGTGCAGTAGAGTATCCTTTATTGACCTCCGCATATATAACACATTGTATCTATTACAGGGCTGTAGTACTTTCTATCCTCTGCGAATAAAGAAATGCCATTTAATGGTTGCTGGTTAAAGACTAGTTCAAGTTGGGAGAGGACTCAGTTTTTGGCAGTCATGGTCTTGACTTGGTCTGGAGCTTGTTTGGTCTCAGTATTCCTTTTGTCTCGACTGTGCTTTGTCTTTGGCAGTAGTTAGCCTTAACGACAACCCTGCTCTGTTTTCTCGTCCCATTCCTGCTACATGACTGATTCATTCTCTCACAACAGAGCTACAACATGGGCAGAACCATCTTCTCTCCATCAATACAGCCCACGTAAAGGTAACAATAGCATCGGATATTGATTAGGCATTTGTCTTTTTCAATGCCTGCATTATTTAGTGGCTGAATCAATCCGTTAGGGCTTAATGGACTCAGGTTTACTTACTCCATGGTTCATTACTGAACATTCCAGCCTTGCATCCGAGGAGAGACAAGTGAGAAATAGATGCGGCTGTAAAAGTTGCGTATACAACATTCAGACGAAGTATTGTTTCTGAGGAATTACTGCAGGCCTTTGAAGGACTTACTGCCGACATATGGCGAAGTGGAGCGGCTCTGCATATGCTTTGTGTTGTTGTGGAATTCACCGTATGGGTTTGCATTCAATCAGCTGACATTATAAAACATGTTGGTGATTTGCATTTATGCATCTATGCGTTCCATGCATAGATAATTCAAGACTTATATTGTCTTGCTTATACTTCAGGTCCTGCTCATCCAGGCTATATCCGTAATTTAGTCCTCAACAGATTGTGTGTTTGGAAAGTATACTTTATGTTTGCCTTTTAACAGTGACATGTAGCATACTCCTCAGCCTCAGCCTGAAATGGCTTTGGAAAGATGACATGGCTTCCTGAGCATCAGCGTACATCAGAGAGTTGCTGCTTTGGTGTTCAGGGCCAAAGGGATAAGTAATTAGACAGACCTTGTCAGCTTGCCTATTATCCATGTGAATCATAAACTTCATTAAAAACCTCTTTCAAGAGTGACTGCAGATACTCCCACCTTAATTTGAGCACATTTTGACAAGCTAATTAAGATCATTTTAGATGAATTGTGCATTTCACATCCTTCTGCTATTCGGTACAATTGATATAGAGAGAAGCATCAAAAGGCCTCTCTCTGGACGGTATCATTACCAGGAAATACAGTAGCACTTAACAAGCACAGATTGGCTCATCCCATTCATTATCTGAGCATTAGTTAATCCCTTCACGTAATTGTTTCTGTTAGATGTCTCAGACTCAGGTTGAAATCTTGAAAGCATCTGACAAGGCCAAAGTATTTGAAGAGTACAAGCACGCACTGATTTGGTCGCACCAGCAAATCGGCGGGCATATCAAAGACGAAGGGCAGCAACGGGATGGAATTAGCTTTTGACAGGCACAGTTAAAAGGGCCTTTGTATCTCTCTCCATCAACATCCTCCATTTTATGGATGTATGAGGAGGAGAGGCAGGAAAAGAAGGCATGAAATGAAGTGACGGGCCGTGGGGAGTGGCTCATATCCAGCCTCTCAATGGAGGAGGGAGCCTTCAGTTCCCAACGCTTTGAAACATCACTCATCATTACACAAGACTTGAGAGGAAGGGAACGGGGGAGGCTATCATGGCAGTGCTTCTGTCCAGTGTGAGATATTAACTAACTGGGGAAGATGTCCACAGAAAGTCAACAGGTGGTGAAGAAATGTTAATAGAAAAACACTCTGTCCTCTGGCATGGGTAACAAAAAGAATAGCAAAAAGAAAATAGCCTTGTTTACTCCTGTTCAATATCACTCTATTTTTTGTACTGCAAATATGTAGCTAGCATCAGTAACCTGTTAGCTTAGCTTAGCAAAGACTAGAAACAGGGGGAAACAGCTAGCCTGGCCTCGTCCAATGGTAAAAAAATACACCTCTAACAAAGAGTATAGAAGCAAAGAGATGAAGCTCCGGTGTAATTTTGACAACAGCCGCTTCATGCCATTTTGGACTGAAATGTTTATTGTATGTATAATATTTTATCGTTCAACACAGGCCATTTTGGTAGAATATGACAATAGAATCGAAATAATTTGGTTTTATTTTTGTACGGCACTTTGTAGGTGGATGTTTTACCGGCGATCGGTAGTCGCTTTTTAGTCCAAAATGGCGGCAGCATAGCTCTGCTGCTGTGCGCTGATGTTGCAATGAAACAAACTATTGACTTTCACTCCTTGGGAATATACAGTACGTTCTTTGCGACCAAAGCTCCCGAATTAAACATCATATGACATTTGTTAATTCATACAAAAACAGAAGTGTGGAAAATAAATCACTGTGTGGTTTTAGGAGTGGTTTTGTGCAGGACAATGTCTTGGCTGGGAGCAGTAACCTTCCTGGATAAATAAGATATGAAGTCTTAATTAATGATGTTTAGAGGTGCTGGAAGGCAGATTGTGTTACCTTTGAACAGAGCCTTTGAACTGTTAACCCCTGTCTCCAGTCTTTATGCTAACCAGCTGGTAGCTGTAGCTTCACATTTAGCATAGAAAAAACAGTATGTCCTCTCATCTAACTCTTGACAAGAAAGCAAATAAGCGTATTTCCCAGAATGTCAAACTATTAACCAGTCTTTATTTTAAATACACATTGTAAAGAAACTAGAACAGGTTGTAGGCTATTGAAGGCTCATTTACTAAGCTGCAACACATCCGTCAAATGTTAAGTGCATTAATTCAGGATCAGGCTCCGTGTCACCTCGTGACTCAGGGTATACTTTGCTAGGTGCTCAGATTTCTGCTTTTCTTGTCCACCCTCCTCCAACACGAACTGTGAAAAATAAAATTATTACAGCACACTGTTATTCTGAATAGGCTACTTGTTAACATCTTAACTAGATGTTATGCTGTTGGGGCTCTGTCCTAATTAGCTAGCTTGTTTGTGCTTTTGTAAAAAATAGGGAATGTATTATTTATGGTAATTAAAGAATGTAAGCCGTGCCAGAGACCTGTCAATGTTGTCAATGTGTTTTGCTGATGGAGGTCGATGAAGTCATAAATTACTAAATGCACATCTAACTCTTCAAATGCCAGTGTGAAATGGAAGCACCATGCTTTGTGATCCTCTTAAACTGTTAATTTTACAAGATAAAAAAAATGAATGGCACATGAATTCCTTTATGCAGCGTGATATATTTCACTTAATAAACCAGGCGGTTTGTCGTCCCTCACATTATAATGTTACCTCTGTATTTTCCTGTTGATATTCTTCTCACTCACACGACAGCTTTGAAAAATGACTTGCTACTGTGTGATATTCACAGCTTTCAGTACTGGAAATTAGTGTTGGTGTGAATAAACATCGCATAGAATAGATAGTGACACCAGAGCTGATTCTAAATAAGGAAAAAGGTTAGCTCCATGACTGTTTCAATATATTCTGCCTTCTCTGTGTCTAATAACAGTTTTGCCAGCACAGCGATGGTTCAGCATACAGTATCACAGGGAACTCAACACAGATTGTGTCCACTGTACCGCATAAAATTACTTTCTATCATACTGTATATGTTTGTCACAATGACTTAATGTCTTTCCACCCCATAACCTTAAAACAAAAACGGATGAGAGAAGATATAAACATGCAGTCTGGTTGGCCTGCACACTCAACAAGCATTTCCTGGCATTTCTTTGAAACGGTTGAGACTTTTTGGGATATTATCCCGCATAAAGACATCCCTTGGGTATAAAGATTGCAGAGTGGAGAGCATTTCAATTAAAAACAGGGACGTGTAAAATTCCCCAGATGCAGCCGAGCACACACAACTCATTATCTCAAGTGGATACAACAAGTCTGTGGATGGCTTTCTTCCAGGTTAATTGTGAAAATTTTTATGTGAACTTGAAGGTAGTCCTGTGACAGTTCTGTGTTACGAATCCACCAACTTTAATCAGAATACATAAAGTGCTTTTGTTTAGTCTACTGGCACTGGAGCCGGGTGCATTTTAGCATCTTTCAGATCATTCTTTTGGTTTAGTGTCACTGCTCTAATTAGCTCTGATAAACCCACTACCTGCCTGCCCAGCACCAAACAGCAGACAGACAAAGTTAGCAAGTGGCTGGTGAACGTAGTTTAGCATTTAGAAGCTAAAAAGGCAGATCTGTCCCTCAGGAGTTAGAGGAGAGCAAACCAGAGCTAGAAGTAGACTGGACTTACATTCATCCGGTGGATAGAAACATTACTTTAAAGAAATGTTAATGTGGCTCCATGTGCGCTGGATTTGTAGGCAGATGTTTTCTAACACATTCAGCATAGTGACTTTGAAGATGATAATATGTCAGTGTTTTGTGTACAGCTTTCCATTGGGACAGTTCCACTGTCCCAATGTGGTCAAAAAATGGAAGAATGCCGGTGGAAGGTTTTGCGATCTTTCATTGGTAGAGAATGTTCTGACCAGAAATGTGATGTTGGCATAATGTCTGCACTGTAAAACTTTTTCCTGTAAAATTACAGTAACTTACAGGAGAAACTGCTGCCAGTATTTTACTGTAAAATTTACAGTATCTGTACTGTATCAAAGAATACAGCAACTTACTGTAATCAAAGCATACAGTAATTTGCTGTAATATTTCAGAAATTACAGTAAAATACTGGCAGCAGTTTCGCCAGTAAGTTACTGTACAATTTACAGTATCTGTACTGTATCAAAAGAATACAGCAGCTTACTGTAATCAAAGCATACAGTAACTTGCTGTAATAATTCCAAATACAGTAATTTATTGGTTGCAGTTTCACCAGCAAGATACTGTACAATTTACAGTATCTCTACTGTATCAGAGAAATACAGTAACTTGTTGTAATCAAAATGTCCAATAATTTCCTGTAATAATTCCACAAATTACAGTATCTTAAGCATCTATAAAAACTAACAAGCAAATGAAAAATAACAATTTTGAACAATAAACACAACATGGCATATTCATATTATTCTTGTTTATTATAATAACCTGAGTTTGACAGAAAATAACATCCAAATAAAACATTCAAATACTCAAGCTCTTACAAATAAAAATGGTGTGATGAGTTGTGAGTGAGTAAGAGACACAGTGTGTGTGTGTGTGTGTGTGTGTGTATCTGACTGACTGAGTGAGGGTGTATATTTGACTGTGTATGAATATCTGAGTCCATGGACTGAGTAAATACCATAACCTTTCTGTTTCAAAATTAAATAGCCTCCCCTGTTACACTGAGGGGGTTCACTAGACAGAACCATCCTATTGAACAATACTGCGTGCTGGCTAAACATCTTCAATATTAAACGTAGAAATAATGCCAGGTTGAACATTGTAAATAGAATAAAATTCAAAAATACAAAAATAGCCATTACAAATAAAAATACTGTTGTGAATGAATGAATTCATGTGTGAGTGTATGAGTAAGTGACGGGCTTAAAACATTTGTACTTTGTGGACTGAGTAAATACTGTAACTTTTCTGTTTCAAAATGAAATAGCCTCCCCCGTTACACTGCGGGGGTTCACTAGACAGAACAATACTGTTGAACAATACTGTGTGCTGGCTCAATATGGTCAATTATTAAACGTATAAATAATGCCAGGTTGAACAGTTTAAGCAAAATTAAATAAAAAATAACATTGTGAATAAGTGAGACACAGACATAAAGGGATTTTCAGTAATTGAGTGAGATATGGAGGGTTTGTCTCTACAGACAGAGTCAGGGATGTGATTGTTAAACTCACACAAAGTCCCACTCGAAATCCATGAGCTTCCGCAGGAGGGTGCAAACATGAGGATTCAGGGATGTCCCTTTCTTATGAACCATTTCCCCGCTCTTCTTGCTGGTCACCTTTCCCTGTCGTGCCTTTGTCCCTCTCTCTGGGTTGATCCTGACACAGCATCTACAAGGCATAGCAAGGTAAAACAAAAAGACACAAATGTGAATCAAACCACCTCTTACCTAAAATTAGACCGCTAAATATTGTTAGTATAAATAATACCTGATTTATTATAAGTCCCCAAATCGTTCTTTTTCATGCTTTATGTTTGCAATGCATATTAGAGTAGATACACGTGGACATGGTGAAATACTTCTTGCTAATATAGCTTACTTGCCTGATGTTTTATGAGTCACACTTTTGGAATATGAATATAACATTGAGTTTTTTTGGTAACTTGATGACTCTTTGATAATTATCTATTTAATTTAATTATTCAAGACTAATAACAATGGGTTATTAATTTATATATGAAATGATATTATTGAAGGCTAATACTGTTATGTTTCTTGTATATATTTTAGAACCACACATACACACCCAAACATCCAAGTGATCATTTAAGCTTATTTTGGAATGAACTCTCCATACCCTACTCTCTGATCGTATGTCTATCACACATAGATAGATACAAGGATAGCTGTAAGGCCCAAACATCTGACACAAATGACTATATGGAATTCAAACTTACTTCTGTATGAATTCAAGTGTCCAGGCAGCGTGATCCTGATATTGGAGGTTGAAGTTGTAGTAGGATGTGAAGACAACAGCAAGCCCCAACGCAGACAATGCCCCTTCACACACCACCTGACCCTCGATGCTTACCATCCAGCGCTGGTCGGAAATCATTGGACCTGAAACACAATGCAAAAAGCTTTAGGCTGAATACCAAATTGACCATTTGACGAATTATCAAGTGGCCACTTACCGCTTTATTGTTTTTGTATGGTATTGGCATTTCCAACTGATATTTGAAAACCTTTCTAAAAAAATTTAAGCCTCCGCTAGATATCAGGAATTCTTGATGTAGGATGCGAGATGCTACTCATCTACTGTACTGCTCTTTGATGTATCCAGGTAGCCATTTACATACTTGCGACACCATCGCGCACTCATTTTCATAAAGCTTAGTGGTTGTGTCCGTTGCAGTGAAGGAGAAATCAAGTAAAAAAGTTAATACAAATAAAATAAAATCTACAAAGGGAGGGAGAATATCAAACGAACTATTTACATATTTACAAGCTATAGGAACACCCTAATCCAGAAAGAGTGAGAGAAAAGCTTAAACAAACTATTTACATATCAGAGAAGAATCAGAGAAATTATTATTCCGTAGCCTACTGTGTATGTATTATAGAGTCAACTATTTATTAACTAAAACATAGCCCACTGTGTATGTATTATAGTCAACTATTTATTAACCATCTAAAACTACATATTTATTTATCCATTTCTGTATGCACAACTGTTTCAGAATCAGTATCTATTTATAAGAATGTAAAGTTGTGTGTATTATATACAATATAGAAGACATAACCATAGAAACTCACTACAACTGAACTCCAACTCCAGCGGCAAGCAGCGTCTTCCTGCCTGCCCCACACCTTCTGACTGCCTGCTGACAGGCTCAATAGAAGTACTCTGCATATGTGCACTAGTACAGTGTAAGTAGAAACGTGGGGCTTAGTGCTTACCTAGAATGATCAACCAAGGGCTATCAGGAAGGGTGAGGGATGTCTTCACAGTCGCCGCTGTGTCTGACACCTATATAGGAGACAATAAAGGCATTGCAATTCTAAGTTAATACAATTAAACAATGCTTTAACTATAGTTGTCATCAATTTTCCTGTTTAAAGAAATTATTTTTAAAATCACACTGAGCTCCACTCATTGCATTTCAATGTCTTAATCTGAAATAAACTACATCAGTTATACTCACATCTGCCTGCAAGATGAGGACATCTCTCTTCTATTTGAAGCACCCTGCATGCTCATGTGAGCACCCTGCTTGCTCAACAGTATTCTCTCCATCATCTCTACCTGACCTGATCTGACTCAAAAGATTACCAACTACACAACCTTTATGTGTTCTTGACAAGTGTGATGAAAAAGTGGATATCACAGTAAACATTTTACCACAATTTGTGAATGGACATAAGACTGGTTTCCCCTCTTTAATGTGAGTCTTCAAGTGAGAAAATAATGTAGACAAACTGTCACATTTGACAGTACAGAAATCGATGTGGCATGATAAAACGTCTAATGTTAATGTCCTTATGCCAGAACATCCTTCCCTCAAGCTTGACTCCCTCTGATCTGGGTGATCTCTATATACATGGCATTTTAAAGCTGTAACTTTGCCAAATGAACGGTAACAATCGTGGAAAGCACATTTAAATGTGATGTGTGGGGTGTTTTGGTGAACTTTCATATGCCTAACAAAGGCATATTTAGTACCACATGCATGGCGGCAAAATTGACAGTTGAACATTCTTGAAACACAAGATAGATACTGCCTCGTCTCCCTTTTAGATTGCTGCTACCTATTAGTAATTATATTGAGAATTTAAATGCTGACTAAGCTAAAACCAGCTAGCTAACGAGCTAACGCTAACTAACGAGCTAGCGCTAGCTAACGTGCTAGCGCTAGCTAGCTACCGTGAATATAAGATAGACTACTGATGTTTGTTACCTGTGATACTAATGAGTATTGAAATATAGACAAAGCTAAGAATAGCTAACGACCTACCGTTAGCTAGCTAATGTACATCCATGGAGGAACGTGCACTGTGTTAGCAAAGGTACCATACAACTTGATGATTTGACTTACCATAAAGTAACGTAATGTAACCACTGGAGTTTCCCTTCGTCTGGTCTGACGATCAAAATGGAACTGGCGGTGGTGAAAATAAAAAGTGTTTATCCAAACTGCTGCTGTCTCTCCTCAAGTTGCACTGGACAACAACGATGCTGCTGCTGCTGCTGCTGCTGCTGCCAGAGTGACCGTTGACCGTTGAGCTGTTGACAGTTGAGCCGTTGAGCTGCGGCGCTCAACGGTCAACTCGAAAAAAATACGCGCGAGAATTTAGAAAAATAGCCGTTAATTTATTTTCCCGAGATTCTCAGCGGCAGCAGTAGATTACTGTGAAAAGATACACTTGACCGCTGGGATCATGGGAGCAAGCGTTCTGACTCCCAGAATGCATTGCTTTCACAGTAATATACAGTAAAAGCATTTTACAGTATGTAACTGTTAGAATCTCGCTGTAAATTTACATCGAAGTCTTACAGTGTGGCTGCATACCCATACACTTCCTGTTTCTATGTTAAAGTCCCAGTGAACGGAAGTTAGAGCGCCTTTAGCTTCTGTACTGTGAGTAAAGAGTGCTGCAGGAATGAGTCCTAAAACCTAGAAATGAGTTAGCATTTTAGCACTTCTGGTTCCCTAGTCTGGAAGTCAATGGATTTCTTTTATGGGTTTTTAGTTAGATGCCTGAAATACAGTCTGTGGTTAACACAAGCTGAAGAGATTTTAACATTTTGTTCTGCGATATAAACTGGTTAATTTTGAAGCTTTTACGTGTCTTAAAAAAGCAGGTTGCTAACGAGCGGCTAAATGAGACTACTAAACGTCATCACGCCGACTCGTCCGCCTTTACAGCCTCTTTGTGTATACTTGCGTTCATGTGACCGTGGTGTAGTTCGTTTATAGCCTAACGTTAGCTTTTTACTTCTGGCGAGTGCACTCACACTTCAAACATCATAAGTGTTGTTCATTTGTGAAGATTATCTTCCTGAACAAAATGTGCAATTATGATAAACTTTGCCTCAGAACTGATTTTCTGAAAATAATTCAAAACCCAATTTATTCATCCCAACGACATTAAATATTTGAGTTATATACTGTTATAAGTTTAAATCAAATCCTTCGCATTTGATTCAACCACTAAAAAGTGGGCGGGCTTAGAATGCAGCTGGTTGAAATTGGTGTGTAATAGCTTACGGAAGCACACATTATATTTTGTTTTACAGGAAGAAAAGACGGTTGAATTTTGATAGAAAAATCCAAAGAAATTAATTTTTTTGTAAGTTTTTGCACATGTTGTTAAATCGGTGCACAATATGACTGGGGATGTGATTTAAAAGGGTTAAAAAGGCATTTTTCATTTAATCTCGACTTTAATAAACAGGAACAAACATACTGGCTGTAACTTCACATTCTCATTGTGGACATGCTGACAGTTTTTTTTTTATGTCTAATCTATTTTTTTTGTGTGAGTTTATCAAAGCGAATAATGAAAAATACAAACTGTATGCTCATGTTTGTGTCATACCACGTAAGAGCATATAACATATTCAAGTGTTTGTTTGTTTGTTTGTTGGTATTGATAATGTAGTGGTTCTTCAATCTTTATTCTCAAGTATTACAGTCTAGTCAGGGAACGACTTAACACCTGGGATTTTAGATGAATGTTATTTAGTAGCTGATACATGTAGGATAGAAAACCAGCTCGGATGTGTACTCAAGTACCAGGACGGAGAGCTGCTGGATTAATGCATGTGCACAATCAATTTTGAATGCAGCGGACACACCGAGGGAAGATCATCAGTTCAGGTTTTGAAATGTCACCTGCCTACAAACTGAGCTTCTTGAATATCCACAAAATAAATAGATATTTCGATTTATATACTTATAGTGACATTATTTATAATGATTTTGAAATGACAGAAAAGAAAAACCACGGAGAGTTGCACTAAAGTTTCCACAATCACAAGACACCTCGCTAGCTGAGAGGAATACTAAATGAATGGAGGAGCTGTTGAAAGTAGAGACATGAGTTATATAAAGTTAATTCCCAGTGGTCCGCCAACAGTGCAGTAATGACACAGTAGTAATTATCTTCTGCTCCATATGGAGAGGAACAAATGGCAGGAGGAATTAATGTATTTTCATGATGTTTTGTGAAGAAACTTCAAGCAAGCAAGTAGATTGGCAGTCAATTAATGCCCCCGGAGGAACCAGAGCTGCTACATTTCACTTTGCGATATGACACCTATAATAAAGAGCCTTGTTCTTTTCTTAAATTGTGAATAGTTCTCAAAGTTTTTCACCAGAATAAGTAAACTTCAATTCAGTATGTTCATTTTCTTTGTTGAATAGCAAGCATCTTTGGCCACTGTATCTCCAATAACTGTTGGGCAAGTGGAAATATTGTCGGTGGTGCCAGATGTAAATGAACTGATGCAGAAACCATGCACCAGCACCATGACTCCAACGTGTCAATAATCTGATGTGTGTGAGCGTCCATAGGAAGCTATCATTAGCTAAGGTGGATGGCAGAATGAGGTGTCTTCTTCCTTTTGAAAAGATCAATACACAGTCAGACAATCAGTCAGTCCGTCAGAGCAGTAAAATACCTCCAGATTATGTTTCTCTCGGCTAAAATTAGATACCCGCACATCTTCACACCTATTGGTATCGGCTTGTGGCTGAGCCGTTTCAGTCATGCACACAGACTGGCTGAGAGAGTGGAGATGAACTCTGGTTGACCCCAGGCTACTGCTACACTCATCCGGGCAAACTTTGGGCCTGTGTTTGCTGCTGCAGGGTTATTTTCCTCCCTGTCTGTCAAATATGTCAGCTGTCTGCCAAGATGAGGGATTATATTAAGTCTGCATGACCTCAGCCCTCCCTTTCATCATTTCAATCTGGGCTCTTACTGTAGCTGCTCAGTGGCTCCATCTCCTCTGCCCTATTTTTCCATTTTGACCACTGACTGAGAAAAGGCCTAATTGGTAATATTATCATCCTTGAAGTTCCAGTAAAAGTTGCACTGGAGGGATTGAAAATCAGGGGCTAATATTCAAGGTACCTATAAAAGAAGTGCTTGTCAGAAGGTCAAACAGCACCTGGAGTCTCCTTCCTCCACACCTTTCTGACATCACCTGTCTCCTGTATCATCTGTAACCTAAACCAACAGTTCGACATTCACACACTCTTCATACAGTGATTGGCCAGGTGTGCGGAGGTGAGAAAAGGAGGCTCTCGTTTTTCATTCTTTACAAAACTTGTCACCACACAATCTCAGAACCCACTGGCTATCGATCTGAGAAAGGATTTGCCTCTGGGAGCAAGGGGCTATATTTCTGGGGTTCCGGTGTAACCAACAGATATCCGGGCCAATACTTTCTTCCCCACGCGCTGCTCATTGTTTACAGTCCAATTAGCAAATTCAGATGCAAGAGTGGAGTTGGAGTTGAAATATGAAGTGTACGACCGGATTGTTCACCTCTGTTGCTCTCCGCTCTGACTCTTTACTTGCATTCAACCAAAGTCTTCTCGAACATAATTGGTCAATACTACTCGGACTACAAACGGAAACCAAAGTGCTTCCGATGCCAACATTTTGTCCCATTGCATGTGAATAGAGATTAGTCACTATTTGAAACTATCTGAAAATGTCTGTTCACCATCTATTTGTGTTTCCACTTCCTTTAACCAGAGCCCAAACACATCCATAACTCCAACCAGTCATTTTCTGAGATGCTTGGCTCACCCAACCTTACCCAAACCCCAGGCAGTCATCGCTATGACGCCTGACCGTGACCATAACCTAACCTAACCTATACCCAAATTGCGGAGAGCACAGTATAATACCTGCTTTTCATGCTGCCTTCAAGCGTGGCTGTTAGAAACAGCTGTAAATACTTTTGCTTTCTAATTTGGTTGGCCGATGCGTCAACTAGTTCAGCATAATCCAGCCTTCAGGGTTGATGCACTGGGGACCAATTGATATATCTGGTCAAAGACCTGAAATTCCCAGCAGCATCAATATTTTCAGAAGCAACACTAAATTAATTTAGTAGCCCACTAGTCACACTTACCTTCCCTTCTCTGGGTTTCCAGCCATTCAAAAGCGAACCTAAGTTTTGCCAACAGGATTTATTTAGATTTTGTCAACAATCAGCAGCACTGTACTGTGTATTTAACGGAAATGGTTGATTCAATCCCTTGCAAAGTAATTCCAATCTTGACACACTGATGATGCCCCATTTTTGTTTTAAACATAATCCACTCTCAGTGAAGAGTTTGGCCCATGATGGAGTAAATGTTGTTTCAGTGGCTTTTTTCACCCACATGTTAATATTATTTTTGCCATGAAAAAATCCAGGATCTGAAGTCCAAAGCCTGTGTAAATGCCCGTCATGAGCCTCTACGTGCTGCATTTTCCCAGTTTATTGATTGTATTGTGTAATGGCGCTGATGGAAACCTGTTTACTGCTGTTAATAGCTTTTATGCTTTTTATGGCTGATGTTTTCTGTAGCCCCGTGGAGCTTATCACGCAAATGGTCCAGCTGCAATTAACTAACTGCATGTACAGAGACAATTAAATTAAATTAGCAATTAAATTACCACTACATCAAAGTGCTCTGTGTTAAGTGCTTCCTCTTAATGATGCAGGCTGCAATTTTATGACGGGTCACTGCCAAATGAACTTGGGCAAAACGCGGTCCTGTGGTCCCATCTGTGTGGGATGTCTTAAGGTAAAAGATTAAAACAATCTTATTTGGTATTTAGATGCGATTATATTTCCATAATATTAGAATATTTAAAAGAACAACCTGTAACTGCAGCATGTCATCCCTCCATTTGAAGCTGTTTCCCCTGTACAATATGTTTTTTTGACATTTTTTTCTTGCATGTGTTCCATGTGTTTATAGGATCTTTTTATATGTAAATTTATTTAAATAACGAGGTATTCCAATTTTATTATTAAGTAAGTATAGCAGCAGATTTGCATGTACTGTAGCACAACTCAGATTAGTTAGCGTGATTGACTCCACCTCTAGTTCTCTAGTTGATTTGCAAAATAACAACATAAAGTGAGACCATGTCATTAGCAGAGGTGCTCTCAGCATGGCGTTAGCATGATTTCCAGAGTGAACATAAAAGCACAAGCATCCTTATTACGTCTTTTTTGTCGGAAGGAAAACATATCAGACATTTGGTCTGATTTGTTTTGCTAATGCGTTGAATCCCTGGTTATGAAGAAACAGGCTGCAGGATAGAGTCATGAGCGGTTCTGGAATGCAACGCAATCTGCTGTCGGGTTTTTTCTTCCAAATCATCAGATCGGTGATTCTCTCACATGTTTGAAAAGATCACATAAGCACTGATGGCAGAGGCAGAGTTGAGTCCCTGCAGATGTCTTGTACCAGGTTGTTTGCTGTTAAATCAAGGAAGAAATTTACCTCACCTACCAGATTTCCTAGTGGTTTGTGATTAGCTTTTCACATCACCAGATAATCTCCTCACTCAGAAAATAAAGGTAACAAAGTAACCAGATGTTCGCTGTTGCATCTTTCCACTCTGTTACAGACTCCACATGTACAGGGAAACTGTCAATTAATCCAATAAATAGTGTATAGAGCAGGTGCAGTCCACAACAATGAACTATGTACAAATGATACACTATTGGCACGTCAAGCAGCTGAGAGGTCCTGCTAGGTCCTGACGCCTGCACCCAGAGCTGAAAGGCAGCTGAATTCCAGTGGTGGAGGAAGTATCCAGTTACTTTCTTTAAAGGTGCAGTGTGTAGGGTTTAGCGCCATTTAGTGGTGAGGTTGCAGATTGCAACCAACTGAAATTTCTCCTGTGTGCCAAACGTGTAGGAGAACAACGGTAGCCAACGCGAAAACGTGTAAATGCAAGTGGCCCTGTTATGGATCAATCTGCTTGATTATTGTCTGCCGTTAAATTTCCCAGAGCCCAAAGTGACATCATCACAATGCTTGTTTTGTCAAACCAAAAGTACAAACTTCAAAATTATTAAAAAAGAAAACATTTTAAATATTGAAATTATTAAAATATTTTAAAGGAAAAAGCAGCAAATCCTCATATTTGTGAAAATGTACTTGTATATAGTGTTGGGTAGTTTAATTTATAAGAAAGCATTTTACGAGCTCTTTGTATGTTTTGAATACAAAAATCTCAATTTCTAAAGCTGTCAAATAATTGTGGTGAATTAAAAAGTACAATATTTCCCTCTGAGATGTTGTGGAGTAGAAGTAGAAAGTGGCCTGAAAGGAAAAGACTCCAGCAAAGTACAAGTAGCTCAAATTTGTACTTCAGTGCAGTACTGCAATAACATCACTGGTTACAATCCACACTGCTGAATTCAGAATACAAGACCAAAAGCTGATGGAATGATGCCTGAGGAATGATGTTGAGTCTTAAGTTGTGTTTGAATTGATATTACAGCTGCATTAAAAAACACATCCTCCTATTTCATTTCAGTAAGACCACTGTGTTGACTCAGCGGGGTTTTGTTGCAGAGGCTCTGGCAAAAAAAAACTAAAAAATGTTTCCCTTTTTCTTTTGCCAAACGAAACTACACTCTTTTTTTGCAAAGTCTTGTCATAGCATTTTAAACTACAGTGTAGTGTTTTGGCTTCCAATAAGCCTTCAAAATCATGGATGTATTACTCAAACTGAACTTCCTGGACCGTATTTGATCGTCTCAGTAGTACGTGAAGCAACACACCCTCCTCAATGCAGCCCCCTTGCCTTTTAAGGGTTATCGTTTGGTCTGAATGCCTACTTAATGAAGAAATGGTTAGATCAAGTAGTTGTCTGAATGTACTGACCACCAAATCTCCAAAGGAGGTGCTGGAAGGTGAAGGAAGAACCTGTTGAGGGAAGATGGAAATGACTTTTCAGTGACATGGTGGCCTTGCAGTGGCCATGCTCGTGTCCACTTGTCACATATCAAAAAGACCGAACACTGTAGTGCGCTGATGTTGATCTCAGTGAAGAGAGTCACAATCTTAGTCGGATGTAAAATACTGTCAACACGGAGAAGCACCACTACATTCAACCCTGTAACTGCAATCTTTGATGTGGTGTCCGGCAAGTTATACATACTGTATGAGTTCCAAAAAAGATTCCCTTTCTTCTGATATGATGTGATTTTAGCATTTGAAATGTTTTTGGCACTCTCACGCACATTGTATAAACATATAATCAGTCACTCTAATTATACTGAGGGAGATTGATGAGCAAGGTAAACCGCATAGATAAAACACCTACAGCTGGCTTGTAGACAGCGCCTCAGACTCTACCCTGCTCCCAGAAGTGAACAGAGCTTAGTATGTATGTAAGAAGCTACAGCAGCTCAATTTATTCAGCAATGTTATCTTCTTTTTTTCAGCCCTGGAACACTTTTGGAATAGTTCTTCTTTTTCGGTCCTAAAAGTATTTGGACCTCTGAACACCTACAGCTACCAAAATTGGCAGCATTTTTCTTTGTTGGATGTTGCATTAAATAGTTTCTTGCAATTTACCAAGCATGTGATTTGTAGCACCAGGTAGTGATAAATAAATGGTGCTTATTGAGATGATTACAGCCACACAGTATTATTATCAGCTGTCTGGAGGTACACTGGTAATGATGTGCAGTGAACTGATGCCATATGAAAGAAAAAAATAGAAAATAATCCTCTCCCTCATTACTGAAAAAAACTAAGCGTTGCTTCTTTGGAACGACATTACGTGAAGCCTAATGTGATGCAGAGAAACTAAAGCCTGTTTCACAAGCCTGGTTAGCTATTAAGGTTTTTGACCTCCTGGAAATGGTGGTTGAGAAAATATCGATCTTCAATTTGCTTTTAGTGCCGGGCAAACTGCTAACTGCAATTACACATATACACATTTTCAATTATCCATGAGTGTGCAAGCACTTAACACACACAGATACTTTCACACACATACAGTTCATATGCACACTATTGATTTCAAACAGGAAACCTGGATTAAGAAACCAAGGAGAGACGGCATTACACAGAGCTTACTATGATACAAAAAGTGATCTGCAAGGACTAAAGACTTACCATTCAATTGGTATTGCACTTACACCCACATAAATGCACCAACCATGAAGGCTCTAGTGGGAAGGCAGCACTTGTCATGGGAAGCAGCAAAGCAGGTAAAGCCTACTCCAAAGTACTAATGGATTTTTTAGGCCAGGGTCACTGTGGATCATCAGCAGTGAAGATGGGGGGGGGGGGTCAGCCAGTCAATGGAGGTGTTTAAGCTCAGGTCAGCTCTGGAGAACTCCACCGGTGATGCACCCTGGGCAATTAAGGGCTTCGGGGTAAGAGAGAATAACAAAGGGTGGATGCCTTTATTAACGTACAATTAAACACAAGCCTTCATACACCCTTGAGCATTACAGAGACATGGTAATTTTAATTATGGTAAGTGGGACTTGGGTAAATGTTTGATAGTGTCTCATTTCCTTGAATGCTGCACACTTGGCCACATGGCTCAAGGCTTACTGATTCAGACATCTTGCCTGCCCACACGATCTTACACTGGTGAATTGATTGAGCTTTTTGCTATCTTAACAAATGCTCAGCTTGTTTCAACACTGCGATTTAACAGAGGTGGATGATGATCTTAATGTTATTTTGACATCCTTTTTTAGAAAGTTACGATAAAAACACAAAATACAGAGTAGTTGCTATAGAAAGGAGTAAGAAACAAATTAGGAATTACCTAATATCAATAAAATCGATAAATCTGGGTGGGCCACTAAGGTGCCCTTGAGCAAGGCCCTTAACCCCAACCGCTCCAGTGGAGCTGCACAGTAACCAGCAGATCAGACTGTGGTTGAACTGGGAAGCTTTCAGGTGTGAATGTGTGTAACATTGCGGATATGATTGACCTGTGATTGGCCAAAGTCTCCCGTCACAGGCTAGATTTTCTAAAGCCTGAATGCAGAGCCATGAGGAGGTGCAGAAGTCTAGTTTTCTCTCAGAACACTTGAATTACAATATGCTTAAAGGTTATTATGGAATTTGTGCCCAAGGATGCCAAAAATATTCTGCCTACTTCCACTTTAAGAACAAACTAGATCTTCAAATAGATTTTAATCATCTTCAGAGCTTTTGTATTTAGGGGTGAGTAGTTGTTTTAATATACTCACTTGGCACAGAAGAACTACACAGAGAGAAGGAGGAGGATGAGAAAGCTCACACCTGAGGTTGTGATTTGTTATTATAAGTTCAGTTGTACTGATCTAGCCTGGCCAAGGGAACAAAACTATGGGAGGAAAGTTTGAATACATCACTCCAAAACATGATCATTGTGAACATGCCCTGAAGTAGAAGAAGCTGTATTTTCTCGTGTGGCATTAAATAAACATGGTCAGCTCAACACAGTCTTCACCCCTGCTCTGGACTTAATTGAGAGAATAGTTTTGCAGCAGCAGTCTCCTTTAACACCATGCAGGGGGCATCGTTTTGGGTTCAGAGAGAAGTTAATGGATCACAACATCTGTTACGCATTGTGGTGATCATCATTAAGATACTGTGGGTGGTGGCGGCTCTGCAGTTTGTACGGCTGGAAGGACATTACCATATGCTGTGGCATTCTGATGGCGGTGCGTGAGTGTGTAACTGCTGGGCCACTTTCCCACAGCATGGCACAGATTTGCAGATTTGCATACTGTATATCAATGGAGGTTGTTATTTCGGAGAGGGTTTTAAAATTCAAATGCTGCACACTTTTTCTCTCTTTCACTTACCTTGAGTATGTCGGACGAGTGTCACAACATCTCCGAATCTGCAATCAATCAATACTTTCCGCTGTGATAGATGCTTTTCAATATGACAAATATTTACTGCCTGGCTTTATATATCACTCTTTATGTCATACGCACAGCACTCAAGGTATCAGGGTTTTCTGCTTGTCATAGGCAACTCTCTGAGGACTTTTGTATTTATGGGCCGTAGGCTCACAGAGCCATTTATCCCACGCTCTTTCACTCGCTTCAGCAGACTATAACGGACAGTATCACCTAGTTGCAGCATCAAGCAAACGCGTGTCATGTCAAAGAAAGCAGGGCTGTCAAAGTTAATGCGATAATAACGCGCTAACGCAAATTCATTTTAACGCCACAAATTTCTTGAAAGCATTAATGCAACTTTTAGTTTGTAGCAGGCTTAGTTTTAAAGCAAGAATATGCTGGCATCATATTAAAATAGAAAAACCTAATGAATCTATTGGTACGTACTATGTCATACCAGCTTGTCGCAAAGTAGGTTAAATAATGCTCCAATCTTACGCTAAATTTTGGCCAGGAAAAACTGGTATGGCCATTTTCAAAAGGGGTCCGTTGACCTCTGACCTCAAGATATGTGAATGAAAATGGGTTCTCTGGGTACCCACGAGTCTCCCCTTTACAGACATGCCCACTTTATGATAATCACATGCAGTTTTGGGCAAGCTATAGTTAAGTCAGCACACTGACACACTGACAGCTGTTGTAGCCTGTTGGGCTGCAGTTTGCCATGTTATGATTTGAGCACATGTTTTATGCTAAATGCAGTACCTGTGAGGGTTTCTGGACAATATTTGTCATTGTTTTGTGTTAATTGATTTCCAATAATAAATATATACATACATTTGCATAAAGCAACATATTTCCCCACTCCCATGTTGATAAGAGGATTAAATACTTGACATCTCACTTAAAGGTACATTTTGAACAGATAAAAAGAATAAGTGTATTATTTGCGATTAATTGTCATTTACTCTGGACAATCATGTGATTAATCATGATTAAATATTTTAATGGATTGACAGCCCTAAAAGAAAGACTAGCTCGATAAAAGTATAAGTTTGTGAGATAATATAGTGTAGTGGTCGTTGTGCGCGCTGCACTCGGCTCCCATTTGTATGTATCGCACGGACTTTGTGTTTTGTATATTTGGCTTGGGCTCTGTTGTGAGCTGGAATATTTAATAGCGGAGTTCTGTGTGTCCATGCATACATCTTATATGTTAATCAGTAAGCTGCATAAGAAAGCAGATGACTACAGCAAATCCAGTTATGAACATGATGCAACTGATGCATTAATGAAGACGTACGTTTGACCCTTTGTCCCTGTATTTAAATTTGCTCTGAATAGTTTCAAGATAAGAATATGTGTGTATTTTCCTCCTTTAACTCCTGGGCTTCAGTGTGATGAGTGGTTGAAATGTCAAGCTTATTCCCTAGAGTGCACTTTAAAGCAAGATTTTATTTTAACTGAAGCAATAGAAACTGTGTGTTGTGGAATAATTTAGCATAACATGGTAAATTATGACTGTTTTGTACAAACAAAGCATGCAGATAGACAGAGGAGAAGGGTAGGTAAAAAGGATTTAAAAGGTTTCCTTGGACACTTTGGTTGATTACTGTTATTTTGGTGGTTTTGGGCATTCCCATTGGTAATAATTAGATTGTACTCACTGAGTAAATTGCAAAGATCTTGAAATGCGGTGAGGTTGTTTAAAAAGGTTGCAAACATCCATCACTGTTTACAGACCAAGCTCCGGAGTCAATATTGACCTTCAGCGCTTGCCGTATTTGTGGCTGCACACAACCTGTGCAAGGCTGTACCTACCTTTGGTTTGACCTCCAAAATACAGTGGTTAAGAAAATCTAGCTAAACTTTTCTTTTTTTTGCAATTTATCTGATTTTCTGACTGCTCTTTCTTGTCACAAATAACTTTGTTGTAGCACTGTTGCTGTGTTCCAAGATCTCACTTTGTGAGTACAATGTTATCATTACCGAGGAATAATGGCAAAAACTATGAAAGCCCACTGTTATCTGTGTTTCTACCGTTGTCTAAAGATTTACGAAGATTAAGCAAATTAGTTCGCTGATGTATGAAAAAGCAACACGATATGAGACGAGGACTGCTTGTGGTCACAGCAGTAAACACACTGTGCAGCCTGCAGTTCAGCGTGTCCACATGTTTCATCTAAAAAAAGGAAAAAAATAAATGGGTAAAAAATAAAAATAAAAGAATTTAAAGGTTTCATCTCACTACGAAAATGATATTTACTGCTGCATATATGTACTGAAGCACGTTGAATATAATGAATGAAATGCAGTGGAGGAAAATTAAACTAAGAACTTTTTAATGAGTCGGGAGGCCGACAGCAGAGCCTAACTTTACTTTCACTGTTATCAGACGAAGAGAAATGCTCTCCCCTCGTCCTAAAATGGTCTTAAATTGATACTAAAGTACTTCCTTTTTTATGAATGAATTGGTACACGAGTTGAAGCCGTTGAAGCAGCAATGCTGTGTGTGTGCAAACTCCACCCCGAAAGTTCCGGTACTTTCAGAAAGTACAACCCCCTGACCAGGGCGTTTTGGGGGGTAAAAATGCCCCATAAAATGTCCCAGAACGTAATTTCTCGGTCGAAACGCAATGAGTTCCTCAAAACGTTCTTAGTTCTGGGGGGAAAGTTCCTGTGGTGGAAACAGGAGCTGCCTGATATTCAGGTAGGTTTCTTCTTCAGAGGAATGCAACTGTTTTTAGCTTGACTACATGCAAGATGCACTCACAACAAATTTTCACTGTAGAAGAAACAGTCTCAATATGTCCATAGAAACTTCTTAAACCACTCACTGCAGCATAATCCACTTCTAAATCCTGATTATCAGTGTGTTCTAAAGCCTTACATTTTGGCCAAAATATGGTGAAGACATTGCGTTTGTTTTCAGTAATGGGCTCATGAGGATGACTGCCTCATGAGCGAGAAAAAGGAGGCATTTCAGTGGTATAATTTTTCATATTTGGGCCTTGGGAAAGTTGATTTCGAGTTTTAAAGCAAGAGAGTAAAGTGAAGTCATAAGTCCTGAGTGCAAGACCTTTTTTGACTTCATGACGTTGAGTTTAAAGTCATCAGATTTGTGACTTGAGTCAAGTTTAATTTCCATTGCACTTACAGTGGAAATAAAGCATCTTTCATTCTTATAATGTTAATGTATTTAAAAAAGTAAAAACATTCCCATGTGAATCCACATTTGATTGAAACATGGACTCTATTTCCTGCTGCTGTCTGCTTTAGGTGTGGCAGTGTGGAGGGAGTATGGAAGTCCTGCCATGTGCCAGAGTGGCCCACATCGAGCGCACCAAGAAGCCCTACAACAACGACATAGATTACTACGCTAAGCGCAACGCCCTGCGGGCCGCCGAGGTGTGGATGGATGAGTACAAATCCCACGTCTACATGGCCTGGAACATTCCCATGAACGTAAGTTTTTCCTCTGTCTGAGATCGCGCCCTCCCTCAAACCCTGAGCTCCCTTTTGCTCCCTCTCTTCTCTTCTCACTTGATCATTCAGACATGCAGCCCGGCTCTCCGGAGACACTAGTCAATAGAAATTCAAAATTCAGATTTCATCCCATTTGACCTTCACACTGGCAGCAGAGCAAAGGCAGAGCGGGGAAGCGGCGGAGTTTTCTCTCCAAACAGATGAGAGAGGTGGTGAATGAGATGAGCCTCGTGTCTAATCAGTCTATTTTTACACACATCAGTTTAGTTTAATTGCTTTCAAGGGTCTTTGAGATGGGCTGCAAAATAATAAACAGCTACTTTCATTAATAAAGAGTTTAATATTGAGTCCTAATTGCCTCTTCAGCCGTGCAGAATGAGATGATTGTCAGTGAAGGACGTCAGCGAAGGCCTCTGAACGCTGCCCAAACACAACACGCCGCTGTTCATAACAAAACACTAACCGGCTGTGTGGTGGTCACATACAGGTCTGATATGCTGCTGATGCCTGCATGTCGTCTACACATTTTGCACAAACATCATTACATGAGAACTCACTAAGTGCAGGTAGGAAGTACCAGCTGGGGAAATGTTGTAGCCGTTGTGTGAGTGCAGCATGGAGGACATGATGAGGAGGAGGAGGAGGGGGGGGCAACTTTGACAAACTAGCCAATCAGGCCACATCCCTTCTCTAGTGTAATTACAAACACAGTGGCACGGCACGTTATTACCTCAGCTGTCCTGTGGCGCAGAGTTATTTTGTGTACAGTACAAAGACCTAACGCTACGATTATTCCATCTACCCCCCTCCCAGCCTCCCTCCCTCCCCGCCCTCCTAACCCGCCCATACACAATCACACATTCTTGTTATTGTCTGAGGGACCCGCTGAGAGCACAATTACTGTGGTGGGGGGGAAGGCTTTATGATTCACCACAGTGGTGAGCCCCAAGTCCAAATACCAAACAACATCTCACTGAAATTGAATGCATTTGTTAGTGTCACTTTATGGTACAAATAAAGAATTCATTATTAACAGATGTTGAACGCAAGTTCAGCAGCTGGTTGTAGACTCCTACAGTGAGGGGAAACTGATGAGAGGGATTTGCCTGGAAACAGTGTCGGGTAATAATCAGACAGCTGTGTGTGTGTGTGTGTGTGTGTGTGTGTTTGCATCAATTTCTATAGGAAGAGCATTGTCCTTTAATACGCATGTAATGTATATTTTCTATGGCTATACAGAATATGTTTATTTGCATATTAATGCACATTTAAGTGGTGTACTGTATATGCACATACTGATATGGGCTTTGTGTGTGCGTGCGTGCGCGCGTGCGTGCGTGCGTGCGTGCGTGCGTGCGTGCGTGCGTGCGTGCGTGCGTGTGTATCGGGATCAGGCCTCTGTGCCAGGCAGTGCAGCTATTAGGCATTCCCCTAATCAATCTGGGAAGCCACCTCCATGAGGCAGGCAGGGCCGTGAGGGCTCATAATTAAGCAGCTGATTAGAATTTGCTCAGCACAGATCATGTCTAATGAAAGAACAATAAAGGTCCCACATGACAGGCACATCCATCCATCTCTTAACTAAATGCTCGTTGCGTCCTCTCAGCACCTCAACACTCTTCGCGTCTTCCATTTCTCCAGCAGCAGCAGCAGCTAGTATATTCTCACTCGGTTCTAAAGTAAAGAGCCCGCTGGCTAAGAGCTTCTTTTTTTCTCCGTCTTTGTTTTGCACCATTTGTTGACAGAACCCCGGGGTTGATTTCGGGGATGTCTCGGAGCGATTGGCCTTAAGGAAGAGGCTGCAGTGTCGGAGTTTCCGCTGGTACCTTGAGCACGTCTACCCAGAGATGCGGATCTACAACAACACCATCACATACGGCGAGGTGAGATACTAACAGGATTATTGGAAATACTCCGCATGTTGATTTTGCTATATCATCATCATCATCATCATCTGTAATTCTATTACAGAGCTGTGGTTTGAAGAGGATGCATTAACTGAGACAGCTAATTTGATTCCACAGATGATATATACAGAAAATGAGGCGGTTGAGAATTCATTAATTTGTGAGCTGTTCATTATCAGGATCTTTTCTATGACTTCTGTGTCTTTTTTGAGAAACATTTGATGTCAGCAGCGATTTACATATTAGATTAATATCTGTTGTAGTTTGTACAAAACCCTTTGCAAGTAAGAGGTGGTCAAACATGAGCTGATATGTATAGATAAACAGTCATGGCAGTGACTCATATCCACCACTATAAAGAAAATACCTATGAATTCACTGTAGCCAGTCTAAGGTAAAGGTATTTGTTGCTATAGCAATGCAGCATCACCACACAGGATTAGATGCAATTTCCTCAGAATGAGTTTTAATTAAACACTTATTAGTTTTCCATTCCAACTTGATTGTTTTGGGCTTGGATGTGCACTCAGCACAGTGGGGGAAGAAAACAGGATTATGACAGGTTGAAGAATTGAACACCCTCCAGAGTCAGACACTATTTGGAGTTTTGCTGAAATGCACCGTTTTTCGTCATATCAATTCCAACAATGGAAAACAGTGGCGAATCAATATGCTCTGCAAATCCAATGTCAGAATACATCAAAATTAACCTCCAGACTCATCAAAGCTGTGCGAATTTGTTTCCCCTGCCGCCCGCTTTTGGCTCTGGCACCCAGCTAATGGATTCCTCAGAGCGGCAGCCACTTAAGTGGCACTATTTCAGATCTGTCGACAAGCCTTGTGTTGCCACACAGCCGCCGCAGCAGAAGTGAGTCTCATCTGTCACTGAGCATCAGCGCCGCACTCGGCCATGCTGACCAGACCGGCTGAGTGGAACCTTCCCTGACAACAGCGCATGATAGATGTGTCACAACCTGGAAATGAAGCCGTACACATTCAAATCACACAGAAGCAAAGCTCATGCTCAGTGCACCCCACCATCTGGAGGCCTCGAGGAGAGGGAGAGACACAAGTGGTGCTGGTCACTGCATGATAAAATCCTGTCACGGCCAGGTCATCACTTTGAGATGATATAAGACTCTGCTGTGTGAACAAGCCACACTGGATCTGATAGGCAGCAGGGAGTGTAACACGCACACAGGAAGGAAATGTACGATTCAAGGGGAAATAAACAAATAAATTAGGGCTGTCAAAGTTAACTAATAACGCGTTAACGCAAATTTGTTTTAATGTCACTAATTGCTTTAACGCATTAACGCAACTTACGATTTTTAAGTTGTAGCGGGCTCAGTTTTAAAGCTAGAAAACCTAAGGAATCCATCGGTACCAACCACGTCATACTAGCTTGTCAGGAAGGAGGATAAATAATGCTCAAAACTTAAGCTAAATTTTGCAGAGGAAAAGCTGTCATGGCCATTTTCCTGAAAATGGGTTCTATTGGTACCCATGAGACTCCCCTTTATGATAATCACATGCAGTTTGGTAATCACATGCAGTTTGGGGCAAGTCATAGTCAAGTCAGCACACTGACACACTGACAGCTGTTGTTGCCTGTTGAGCTGCAGTTTGCCGTGTTATGATTTGTGAATATTTTTTATGCTAAATGCAGTACCTGTGAGGGTTTCTGGACAACATCTGTCATTGTTTAGTGTCGTGAATTGATTTCCAATAATAAATATATACATACATTTACATAAACATATTTGCCCACGCTCATGTTGACCCATGTTGTCCCGATTAAGGTACTTTTTGAACAGATAAAAAATATATGATTCATTTGTGATTAATCGTGATCAAAAGTTTTAATGGATCGACAGCCCTAAAATAAACACTTGGCAATTGATTTGATTTCAGATTCAATTTTGTGGCAAATGTGACCACAGCAGCCAGTACACAGGAAGTACTTTTTGAGCAGTTCAGTTTTTGAGCAAAATCCTTGTTATTAAAAACACCATGTTAATATACACTAGGGTTTGACTGATACACGCTTCTCTACTGATACCTTTATTTCCTACCTATCGCAGAATGTTTAAATATGACGACTCATGTAAAACTCGTCATGCTAATGGAATTGCTTTTTGTTGGTTAGTCACTCCTTAACAAAGGATGACGTAATTGACACAGCTGAAGCTGATGAGAGAGATGAGATTAGATTAATACAAGATTGCAGCATTTTGATGCTTACTTGCTTTCTTGCGGACAGTTCAATGAAGAGATTTATACCACTCCTGCTTTTGTATGCAAAATCTAAAGATACAACCAGCTTCTCTAAAGCCCTCTGCAAGACAAATTAGAATATTTTCCAAAATGTCAAACTGTTCCTGTAAAACACTTTGTTGAAAACACCCTTTAATCCTGATGCCAGTAGAGTGCTACAGGTACGATAACGTTTCTCGCTGCGGAGCGCCGTCACTTCACAAGACACGGGAAACCTCTGTTGGTCTGGAGGAGCTGCAGCAGTTATTTCTGCACAAACGTCCATATATCACTAGATATTCTCAGAGCTAAACTAACTCTTCTGCAGTGTGGAGTGTCAGCATGCACGTGAGAGGTGGAGCGAAAGAGCGAGAACGAGAGTGGTGTGTGAGTGAAGGCAGGCAGGCAAGCAGGCAGAGGAGAAGACTACAGCAGAGACTCCGGCCCTGGAGACCAAAGCTCCGGTCTCCTCCGCATCTTCCGACCGCGGCCAACACTGTTTTGCAAGACGGTCTTCACTAGACATAATTTTGTGGTTTTGGTGCTTCCGTGTAGTTTGTGTTGGAGTCTGAGTCTGAACAGCGTAGCATGGGACACCGACCCGCAATGATTTATACGTGTAAGAAGTTACAAACAGTCCCTCTAATGTGTCTTAAAAAAGCGGTTGCTAACAAGTAGCCTAATGAGACTGCTAAACATCATCACATCGACTCTTCTGCCTTTACAACCTCGGTGTGTATACTTGCGCAGATGCGACCATGGTATAGTTCGATTAAAGTCTAACGTTAGCTTTTTACTTCTGGCGATTGCATTTACACTTCAAAAATCATAAAAGTGGTGTTCATTTGCGAAGATTATCTTGCTGAACAAAATATGCAAATATCATGAATGTTTGTTTACCACAGAGTTTATTTTCTGCAATAATCCAAAAGCCAATGGAAACATCCCATTGGCTTTTTGTGGATGGAACCAGGGCGATGCTAACTTCCTGGTTGGCCTACAAAAGTATGCCATCCCTGGAAAACTCTATGCACCTGCCATCTACCATACACCTTCTCTCTTGTCTCTTCCTAACTACCGTAATCTCTTCATAAACATTCATAGTAGTACCTGTACCTCCTGTGTTGTCTTTCAGGTGAGGAACAGCAAAGCTAGCGGCTACTGCTTGGACCAGGGCTCTGAGGACGACGACAAAGCCATCCTCTACCCGTGCCACGGCATGTCCTCCCAGGTCAGACCACACTCATCAGCTGTTTGTGTGTCCATCTTCACTGCTGTGTTCATTAAGCCGCCATGTTCGTCAGCCAGTAATGCAATTAGTTAAACTGTCAGCCAGTCCATGTTTTGTGTGGATTCATTTGGTTTCCCTGTATTTCCCTCCTGGCAAATGTAAATTCACATTCCCAGATTTATGAATCACTGTTTTCTGCATTTTAACACTCGAGGACTCTCCCCAGGATGATGTGGTGTAATTACTCTCCTCTTCAAGTCTCATAGAAGTTAAACACATTTCTGTTTAATGTGTGGTGGCAGCAGCAGCGCTATAGAGAGAAATATATTCGCCTTATTGCTTCTCCTTTAACAGAAATATAGCTGAAGCTTTTAAGTGAACACCTAGGACACGATAATAATGAGTTAACGCAAATTTGTTTGAACAGCCCAAATATCTTTAACACATCGATGCAATCGATCTTTTGGAGGTTGAAGCGGGCTCAGTTTTAAATAACGCTCCAAACATACAGTCAATTTTGGTGAGGAAAAACTGTCATGGCCATTTTCAAAGGGGTCCCTTGACGTCTGACCTGAAGATATGTGAATGAAAATGGGTTCTATGGGTACCCACGAGTCTCCTCTTTACAGACATGCCCACTTTATGATAATCACATGCAGTTTTGGGGCAAGTCATAGTCAAGTCAGCTCACTGACACACTGACAGATGTTGTTGCCTGTTGGGCTGCAGTTTGCCATGTTATGATTTGAGCATATTTTTATGCTAAATGCAGTACCTGTGAGGGTTTCTGGACAATATTTGTCATTGTTTTGTGTTGTTAATTGATTTCTAATAATACATATATACATACATTTGCATAAAGCAAGCATAGTGGCCCACTCCCATGTTGATAAGAATATAAAATACTAGACAAATCTCCCTTTAAGATACATTTTGAACAGATAAAAAATGTGTGATTAATTTTGATTAATCACAATTAACTATAAATAATCATGCGATTAATCGCGATTATTTTAAGCGATTGGGGTCCAAGGTAACAAAAAAAGACGTTGCTGCCTTTACCATCCATCTATCCATCTATCCATCTACGTGTAAACTACTGAAAGATCTTTTTTTATTACCATTAACTAAGAGGTGCCACTCTTTGTTTAATCTATGTCACTGTTAAGATTCTTTAGATCTCGGTAGATCTTTTCATGTTCTAAAGCTGAATGCTCCTACTGCAGCCCCTCAGTCATCAAATGGTTCATATACAGTATAAACTATACGTAGAGTAATCCATGTGCAGCTGTCACATTAAAGGATATAACCTCTCTCTTTTTATCCATTCAGAGGGGAACATGACGAGGCTGCCTCTTGCCTCCTGTCTTGTTTAATTAGCACTTAAACCTGCTGCAGAGCTGATAAAGATTGAAAACAGACTCAGGGTATTTCAGCTGGAGAAGGAATGAAATGAGACGATGACATGTAAGCACTCAGTGCACAAAAATGTGAATCGCTCAACATGGTCAGTTACAGCGGAGTTGACAAATACTTTATATCTGCATCTGAAGTTACACGGACAAAGTAACAAATAGTGAGGAATATACCGTGTTGGGCACAGAAGATCACATAAACAGGTTTAGGCTAAACATACCTGGATAGATTTCTCTGAATTATAATCAGCGAGAGCTCGAGTTGGAGCGAACACATACTGCAGATTGTGTCAGTAAAAATTAACCAAATCTATTGTCATAACTGGGAAAGTTATTTTCATAACAATAATAATACTGTCTTCGTGCCCTTTTTTATTCATAATTTATTTATAATTTATCTTACTTCTCATGCTGCAACTTAGTGTGGGCAAGTACATTTTCCACAACTCTACAGAAAATTATGCTCCTCCAAAAAAACACTTTGTTAGAATTGCAACCCACTTAAATCCTCATCGTCTCCTTTTTTTTTTTTTCTGGAATTCCATTACTTACAATTCATGATATTCATATTTTCCAGTATGTACTTTTATATACAAGATGCAATTCAAAGAAGGAAATCTTCAACATAATTTCAAAACTTATTCACAGATCCATTCTTATTCAGCCATACAGCCATCTAATCTTCATACTCCCAAAAATCAAGTCACAGGGGGTCCTAATTTATACAACTCCTTTTCTCCTTCAGTCAAAATTACATCTTCCTTAAAGTCGTACAAAGCATATTTGAAAGACACTTCAATTTCTGTTTTATAGACTTGTTTTTTATGACATAACATAACATATATATTCTGACTGTGTTTTATATTATCTAGTTTTTTTTTTCATCTCCCTGCCCTTTCATTTTCAATATCTGAATGTCATTAGTTTTATTTTATCCTGTGCAAATAAACAAAACTCAAGCTCAAAACTTAAATAATTTCAGAATTATTTGAAGACCTGAGAACAAAAGAATCTCCAGCTAACAGAAACACCCATGTACTGTATTTTAACAGCTGTCAGTGTGCTGACTTGACTATGACTTGACTAGAACTGCATGTGATTATCATAAAGTGGGCATGTCTGTAAAGAGGAGACTCGTGGGTACCCATAGAACCCATTTTCATTCACATATCTTGAGGTCAGAGGTCAAGGGACCCCTTTGACAATGGCCATGACAGTTTTTCCTCGCCACAATATAGCATAAATTTTGAGGATTATTTAGCTTTCTTTGTGATAAGCTAGTATGACATGGTTGGTACCAATTCCTTAACTTTTTCTAGTTTCATATGATACCAGTATCTTCACTCTAGCTTTAAAGCTGAGCCTGCTACTACTTAAAAATCGCAAATTGCGTTAATGCGTTAAAGAAATTAGTGGCATCAAAACAAATTTGCGTTAACGCGTTATTATCGCGTTAACTTTAACAGCCCTAATTTAAATGTTTTAACTGCTTAATGACACTGTATGATTTCAGTGTGCATGCTTGATTTGGATAGGGTAGTACAGACACAGTGTTGTGACTGTACTACTATAATACTACCATACGAAGTACAATCGAACAAGGCATCACCAACATCTCTATCTGAGCTGCTCACTAGGAAGCACTGGGAAACTGGGCCACTCCCAGGTGAGATTGCATGTAGTAATATGAATATGCAGCAGGCGGATGCTGCTGAAAAAAAGAACATGTGTGCTCAGCATAACCTTTACGGGAATAGAAACCAGGACAAATGGCACAGTGGGTGGGAGGCTGTTGTCCTGTTGTTGTGCTTTGAAACAAAAGCTATTCCCAAAGACAAATCATGCAAATGCTATTCATGCATAATATTTCTTTCATCTCCCACCTTTCCTAAGCGCTCGTCTCGCTGGTGAGTGACATGTTCATTATGTGCCATGGGAGGGAGAATTATAAGGAGGCCAGCAGCCTCTCCTCTTTCCTCTACAGAGAGCTCAGTGGGGTCCAGTAATGTAAAGCTTCACTGACTCTTTTAATCCTGATCCTCGGGGGAAATAAACAAATGGAGATGAATTTTGTGTATCATTAGATTACAGTGATGACCAACATTACTGTGAGCGGGGCCGAATTCAATTTCAGTGGGACACTGTGATTTTGCATTTCTTTTTTACCATTGCTCCGTTTACTTTGGACAGAATATAATTGGCCAGAATAATTCTTCATTGTGCTTCTGAGGAATGAGTCTCTCTCTGCCGGTTCTCCCAGTGGAAATCTAAATCATGGATAATGCCTCACCTTTGTCCGATAGTGTAATGCAGTGAATGCGGGGTGGAGAGGCTACAAAGCCTGCATCATTGCTCTACACACACTCACACACACACACACACACACACGCACACACTCACACACACACACACACGCGCACACACACACACACACACACACACACACACACACACACACACACACACACACACACACACACACACACACACACACACACACACACACACACACACTTACACAAGCAGTAGTCTGTTAAAGGAAGTCATGCATCTTTTTCCATAGATTTCCTGTTGATGAGATCTGAGCGTACTACTAATATTAATGATTGTCATATTATTATCAATATTGCAGGCTGTTCTCATACACCGTTTGTTGCTATGCCTACGAAAAATAATGCACTGTAATTCGTTTATATCCCACAAAATTAATTTGTGTGTAATTAACATAGTCGTGAACGAGTAAATATAAATAGCGGAGAATGCCGCTTAGGGAGGAGGTCGGGGTGCATGGGCGGGTCAAAAAACACCGGACTTTTGCCCATGAGACCAGCGTTTGTGTCCTGTGTGAAACCACAAGTCAACGTTGATTAATTTATCACGCAAGTCACGTGTTGAAGTTACGCCACTTCCGGAGTTATTTTAAGCCAAATCATGATCTTTTCCTAAACCTAACTAAGTAGTTTTCTTGCCTAAACATAACTAAGTAGTGTTGTTGCCTCATCCTAACCAAGTCGATCTTTTCCTAAATGTAACTAAGAAGTTTTGTTGCCTAAACTTAACTAAGTGGATCTTTTCCTAAACCTAGCTAAGCAGTTGTCTTGCTTAAGGAAGTTTTTCCTGAAGATGGAAGACTATTTTAAACAGACTGTATGCATGTTATGAGCAGAAATTGACACATGTTGCTGGACATTCGTAGGCAAACGGACGAAAAAGGAGGAATAAGACATCATACGAACCGTTGTATGAGAATACGTTGAATATTGTTATTATCAGTATATGGCTTAGGGCCACAGACTGTGTGGACGTCTCCAAGTGCAGGTGCTATTTTGTGTCATGTATGTGCAGCATGGCAAAGTGCCAAAGGGTTGGGCGAGATGGAATATAGATCAGAGGGTGTGGTGATTAATAAATACACTCTCAGCCGGTCACATCACTGGTGTCATAACTCTGTAACAACTTTGCCAGCTGTACAGTGAACACACATCACCACACATCTGTGACCAGAGACAGACAATAGAAACAAAAGATAAAATATTGTTTGGGCAAGCCGACGCTATTTCAGTCAGAATTCTATCACACATCGTAAATGATCACATAGATGTGACAGCAGCGTTTACACCATAAAGCATTTAAACAATAAAACAGAAACAGCAATATTAATAAAGCAACATTATAGAAGTTTGATGGGGGCTGTGACAGGATTAACGAGCCCCGGTAATCCAGTGTTTCCTGCATAAACAGGCAGAACGTCGACCAGTCTGATGTGTGTAGAGGTGTGTGTGCTTATTTTGTTGCGGCCTGGTGTCATTTAAAGGAACAGTGTGTTGCATTTAGTGTGGTCTATTGGCAGAAATGGAATATATAATATCAATAAGTGTGTTTCATTTAGTGTATAATCACCTGAAAATAAGAATCGTTGTGCATTTGTTACCTTAGAACAGTGGTTCTCAAACTTTTTCTGTCATTCCCCCCTTTGGAGAAAAAAATATATTTAAATATTTGTTAGGTCTCATACTGTCAGCTGCCAGAGTTTCCAGATATTAAATACACCCTGGTCTCTCC
The DNA here is from genome assembly GCF_043250625.1 of Sebastes fasciatus. Taxonomy (NCBI): domain Eukaryota; kingdom Metazoa; phylum Chordata; class Actinopteri; order Perciformes; family Sebastidae; genus Sebastes; species Sebastes fasciatus. Next base: position 6,498,541 of record NC_133800.1, read on the forward strand.
TCATCTCCTACCTTATTCATTATTATTTATATTTATATAAATGTAATTTATGATGCTGTTAGATTGCTGCTAGACCGCCCCTTTAGAGGTGCGTGTGGGAGAGTGAACAGTTTTTGACCACAGTGAAAATGTTATTTTTCACCAAAAAAGATGGAAGCAGAATTTTTCGTCTGATAAGAACATGTTGTGATTTTGGGAGTTTATTACATTTATCTTTTTTTCAATAAATTTTGACTTTTGGACTGAGGACTGAGGCAATTACAGAGATGGACGGAGCGTCGCGTCACTCGCTCTGTGTGTGTGTTTGAGAAGGGGAGGGGAGGGAAGAGAAGGTGGAAGGTAATGTTTCTGTCAGTCAGGCTATTAATAATAATAATTTGAATGACAACGTTATAAATGAAGCTTTGGACTATCCTGTGCAGCCCTACTTCGACATATTTTCTTTTGATTACGTCAGCGGAGCACGTTGCCTTGTTCTTCTCGGAAGCATCGTCTGTTTTTCTATTTGTCCCTTTCAAATATCTGTCCAATCCATCAGTCCATATTCAGTATATATTTATGAACAGTTGTGGCTGATGTCCTGTCCGCACACAACGACTGCTCATGACTTTTTTTCCTGCTAAATGTGTGTGTACAACTCCCACTAGTAGAAAAATAGAATGGCTGCTGATGGATAGTGGCAGGTTGTTTTCTTTAGTAATAGTAACTCGTTTTAGTACGGCTATAACTAAAAAATAATTCTGCATCTGATTTTTGGGTATGGCTACGGGTATGGCCACGCCGTAGCTCACCGCTAGATGTCACCAAATCCTACACACTGCAGCTTACATAATCACACTTCTCTAAACGGGGTAAAAATATAATTAACTACATTCATTCATAGATCAGTGCACACTGCTTTACTAACGGTCCTACTTTAACCACATTACCCCAGTGTTTAATTAAAGTAGTTTATTTACATTGTAAGAATTATTCCATTGTTATTATTCCACAAAATCTAAGACACAGTTTTCACCAAAATAGATACCAACACAGTTCTACTTGCGCTGGTCGTTGAGCCGCCATGGAAATAGGTGGCCTTCAGACTGAAAAGCAAACTTCTTTTCTCCCAGAAGGCATCCCAGCTATGTGGAGTGCACTTGGATGTGCATGGTGCTGATGGACACCCTCCGCACCGCTTATGCTGTGGGGCCTCTTAAATCTCCCCTTTAGAGGTTTGTGTAGATGTTTGAAGCTCACTCAGATTCCCATGCTGCTCGACCATAGTTCCATATGGAGAGGACGTGCTAGGTGCAGTGCTGAGGCCCCAAGCCAAGCCCTTCTTAAGATGTTTGTTATAATCTGTGGCATAAACTCATAACTTCCTGGCGGAGCAAGGTACAGGAAAGGTAGAAATGTGCAGATTACAAGCCAATACAATGTACAAACACTTCATCTTCTATTGACATTGCCACAGCGTTGCACCATTAATGAGCTAATTAAGGAACTTGTGATTAGCTTGACCTCCAGAAAGTGGCTGTGGAACTTTTACGATGGCAGGGAGCCAATGGAGCGTCTAATGTTGCTGCGTGAGGCACAGGTTAATTGGCTTGGCAGAATCATTTCCTTGCGTTAATTATTTGTTATGGTCCCATTTTTAATGTATTAGCATATAAAAGGCTGCCAGACTGAGCTGTAAACAGGTATTAGTGGGGATTATATGAGGTTTTCCCTGTGCCCAGTCATAGTTTACACCACGGATAAATCTGCTTAGAGCGTTATGACCCCGAAAGACCCAAGATTCCAAGAACCCAAAATTCCATAAAGAGTTCTCAATCAAACTGCCCGTTAGGCTGCAACCTGGAGAAAAATAGCACAAGTTTACAGCATTATGTGTCTCGCATTAAACTTAGAGTTTGAAATTTATATATGTAAATGTCTGACATTCCTTAGTCCAAAGAATTGTCCTTATCAGCATCCTTCTAAACAACCCCCAGCCAGCTCCAGTGAACTCTTGAGTGACACACAAAGAGACGCTTCATTGTTTGCCTATTTGTTTTAAGTGGCTCTTTAGGGCAGAACATTGGATTAAAAACCACCTGCGTTCTCTCTTCTCACAAGGAGTAACACCCACACAGGACACTTACTGCAGCTCTAGTTTCTCCATCCACGCTCCAAAAAATCCTCCACTCAGACAATGTGATATCAGTTTGGAGAGACTTTTACATGCTGAAATTGATTGACAAAGGTACTTGAACAGGATAGGACCACAATAACCGGTTTTCATACTATTACATTTCAAACTTCAACAGATTTGTGTAAAGGTTTGTAGTAGGGCTGTCAAAGTTAACGCATTAACGCAAATATATTTGAATGCCTCTAATTTCTTTAACGCATTAACGCAATCGATGTTTCGAAACTAGAAGCGGGCTAAGTTTTGTAGCTAAAGTGAATATAATGCATCACATGGAACTAGAAAACCTAAGGAATACGTTGGTACCAACCATGTCATACTAGCTTGTCGCAAAGGAGGCTAAATAACGCTCCAAATTTGGCGGGGAAAAACTGGCATGGCCATTTTCAAAGGGGTTCCTTGACCTCTGACCTCAAGATATGTGAATGAAAATGGGTTCTATGGGTACCCACGAGTCTCCCCTTTACAGACATGCCCACTTTATGATAATCACATACAGTTTGGGGCAAGTCATAGTCAAGTCAGCACACTGACACACTGACAGCTGTTGTTGCCTGTTGGGCTGCAGTTTACCATGTTATGATTTGAGCATTTTTTTATGCTAAATGCAGTACCTGTGAGGGTTTCTGGACAATATCTGTCATTGTTTGTGTTGTTAATTGATTTCCAATAGTAAATATATACATACATTTGCATAAAGCAGCATATTTGCCCACTCCCATGTTGATAAGAGTATTAAATACTTGACAAATCTCCCTTTAAGGTACATATAATAGATAAAAAAAAAGTGTGATTCATTTGTGATTAATGATGGACAATCATGCGATTAACAGCCCCTAGTTTATAGAGATGGTAGTCACAAGGACCTGCTTTTGCAATGGGGTCTATGTGCTTCTCATTTTCTGTTCTTAAAGATTTTCTGGGAAAAACAAAATGTGACAGAAAAGGATATAGCATGTTTGTGCATTAATAAAGCATAAGTCTGGATTCAGAGGAGTTCTGTGACACTGACTGTTCCTGGACTGCGAATAACAACACAGCTTCCTACCCTGCGCTTTAGTAGAAGACTGTGTGTGTGTGTGTGTGTGTGTGTGTGTGTGTGTGTGTGTGGGTGATTCAGTCATGTATGCCTGCCCCCCCTCAAAGCAGGGCTGCTGTCGTACTGAAGACCTCCCTATCTTTGGCATCTCATTTTTCAGAGAGGATCACTCCCATAAATAATAAATGCTATCTCTACTCTATCCTTACGCAATAGATACGTATCATCACAGAGCCTTTCATGTGCAGGATTAAACAGTCAGGGATCAAATTTTGGTTTGGGGAAATATTGTGGCATTAATAAGCTGTGCACTGCGGGTTTCCGTGCAATGCTGTACACTGAAATATTCTTCAAACATGTAATAAGGAGACAGTCTTGCATTTTTAATCTAGGAAGTTTTCCAGTCTAAAAATAAATGGTTATGGTAAAACACAGTCAAAATTGAGTCAAGACCTAAATCTGACATCTTTTACTATATAAAATATTGCTCCACAGAAATGTATAATTTCCGTGAAAACAGCTTTTTAAATTTGGAATCCAGCAGTGTAACACATTGGTCGTCTCTGTGTTGCAGCTCGCCCGCTATGCGACTGAGGGGCTTCTCCAGCTAGGACCCCTGGGGTCGACCACCTTCCTGCCTGACACAAAATGCCTCGTTGATGACGGCAGAGGACGCACTCCCAGACTGAAAAAATGTGACATTGTTTCAAGGACTTCCCAGAGGCTCTGGGACTTTACACAGGTAAAAAAAGAAAACACATGATCTTTTCAACATTTCTGCCAAACACCAAATGTAATGAAAGGTAAAATACGACTGTTAGGCATATGTTATTGAGTGCCTAATAACTGATACCATAACAACGTGGATGAGAATATGGGAGTTATTCTATGAATGAGGTTATCGTGCAAATTAGGTCATATTTTCACGTGTTTTTGTTGCAGAACGGTCCAATCATCAGCAGGGACACCGGTCGATGCTTGGAGGTAGAAATGTCCAAAGATGCCAACTTTGGCCTTCGGCTGGTGGTCCAGAGATGCTCCGGTCAGAAGTGGATGATACGAAACTGGATTAAGCATCCCAGGCACTGAAGCCAGAGAGCGACCTCTGAGACAGTTTGGGCAGAGTTTCAAGAAGCAGTTTGATCTCAAACTGTGGACAGTTGAGAGAGGAGCAGGGACTTGGTGGTGGTGGTGGTTGTGCCAGTGTGTGGTATTTCACACTACAGACTACACAGCACATTGAGCTCCCCTCAGGCCACACAGCCTTCCAACATCGAGTCTTAAAGAAGAATCTGATCAATTCATGTGTTCCAGTGAGCTGAGCGTTCACAGAGACCTTATGGCGAGCCGCACTGATTGAAACGGCCCCACATTTCTGACATTCAGCTACATGTATAGAACAGAGTAACACGAGTGCAGCCCCTGAAGGTGGTTCAAGATCCTGGAATTCTTTCGTTTCTACTGTAAAACTTATCAGATCTGTGGAGATGAGAAAGGAGCGTGTGAGCGTCTAGTTTGTCTTTTCTGAGTGCATCTGAGCAAATCAAAAGATATGATTGCTGTCAATTGCCACATCAAAGTGATTATTTTGGGCTGTGATTTGGAAAATTGCTTTGGACATATTGTGCTGCACTGGCAAGACATGTAATAGGCTTCAAATGGGGCTGCCCATCATCTGATCGGGAGGCGTTTCACCTGCACTCACACAAACCACTACAGTTCTTTGTTTCTTTGGACTGTATTGCTCACCGAGGACAGGAGCAATCACGTGCCTTTTTTCTCATTTTTCTGCTTAATCTGACCAGGGAATGTCAGTCCCAAAAGCATGTACAAAATTATTTGAAAATTATTAATATATAAAACAATGTATAAAACAGTCTAATGATAGTAATATATTGTAAAAAGTGAAGAATTGATATCCGTCCTCTGATAACAATTAGGATAATAAAATCATTTTTATGATGAGCCGCCTTTCCGTCTTTTTTCTTTTCAGGCGTTTACATCACTTCTATCGTCAATTCAGAGAATTCAACTTTTTGGTCTCTGACTGAACTTGGCTGCTTACATAACTACGCATTTTCTTTTGTTCTATTGTAAAGCCAATTGCTGACAGCAACAGCAAGATTGCCCGTCTTTTGTTGAGCATACACCACATAACCACCTCAAACCTCCGTCAGGTTTCTGGCCCTGTGTACTGGGATTGTTCCAAACCACCCACTGGATTAACAGGTCTTCAGAAAGCACTGAAAGCTTTCCAATTATTATGCTCTGAAAGAAACTTCTTTACTTGCTCTGTTTTTCTTGTGTGCAGCCAAAAATGTGGCAGTTTAGAAAGAACGACATGAAAGCGTCTTTGACATGCTTTTAAGTTAAATATCAATACGTGTTCAAGAGACACCCACGATCTTTTCTTAGTCATGTACTTTTATTGACATTGTAATACGTTTACTACACCAACATTGGCAGGTTCTGTACTGGTCTCCCTCCCCCGGACAGCCATTGTCCAATCATCGCTTGGCAACCGTAACTTGGCACGGCAGGCCTGTTGAGCTCTGAATTTACTTGCATTGTTTAGAGTGTGGTATATTTAGTTCCCAAAATAAGATCATGTCCTGGACAAAGAGTATAGAAGCAAAGAGGCGAAACTATGGCACCTTTTTGACAATAGCCGCTAGATGGCGCTACGGTAGCGCTGCTGCCATTTTGGACTGAAAACGCCAATGAGTCCGTGGCCTTGGATGTATAAAGAGACGTCTGTAAATCAGGATATTTTTTTTTTGTTGAGGTAAATCAACTTCCCTGTACAAACACTTAAATAGACCTCTTTTAAATCATTATGTCCTAAAAGTTGTAAAATTCACTAATAGCCGAATCCAGAGTTATTTTCCTCGGCATAATGAACATGTATCAGACCCACGGGACTGCGCCGCCCTACACGCTTATATGACAGATCCGGTACTGCCGGCTTCCTGCTAGCTGTAGGCGGCTGTAATAATGGATATATTGGCTGTATTTCATCACTTTTATTATCTTCTAATACACCCATGGGCTGTATGCTGTAAGCCTGGACCGCAGTGGATGTATTAACTTCTCTGTTCCTAATCAACCGGCTATCGGCCATTAGCTATTAGTGCTAGTAGCAGGACATAAACAGAATTTAATGTAGTTATTTACTGACACGCAGGGCAAAAGCACAGTCACTACCTCTTATACATCCATGGTCTGTGGTCTATTGGACATCAATTTGGGAGGTCCTTGACATGAAAGAGTTTGAGATGGCTCTCAAAATCTGTGTCCATTTATGTCCATCGCTCACTTTATGCTCCTCTGGGAAGCGGCCGGGCAAAAAAGTTTAAGAAATAAATAAGTGAGTAAGTAAATAGTTATAATAGTATGCATATTTATAATATCTTTATTGTTTAACATAGGCCATTTTGGTAGAGACATTAAAATTATGACAATAGAATAGAAATAATTTTGTTTTACTTTTGCACGGCACTTTGTAGGCGGACGTGTTACTGGCATCTGGTAGTCGCTTTCAGTCCAAAATGGCGGAAGCGTAGCTCTGCTGCTGGGCGCTGACGTTGCAATGGAATGAACAATTGACTTTCACTGCTTAGCAATATACGTTCTTTGTCCTGGATGCTATCAGTGTGCTAACTAAATGTTTTTCTCTTCTAATGTTAAACATGAAAACAGAATGTTCAAAAATACCAACAGGTATCTAAGCTAAGCATCAACAGGGTTATGTTTCCTCATCATATGGCAAACTAGCACTACTCCGCAATACAAGAACAATGTTGGCTCATCAACGTGAATATGCTGACTGACTTTTTGACTTGAACATGAAACTTTAACCTCAGTCTTAGGCCAGTAGCACACATGTTTCACCATAAAATGCATATTTACTGGATTCTCGAGTCAGCTGCAAATGATAAAAAGTCAGCTGGAGAAAGTGTCTTCAACCATGGGATTAATCAGTGGTGTAATGTAACAAAGTAATAATACTTTCGTTACAGTACTTAAAGTGTTTTTTGAGAGCATCTGTACTTTACTTGAGTTTTTATACTTCGGTCAACGTTTGCTCAGATACATTTCCCCTAATTATCTTCATTACTACTGCAAGCGAACAGGTTTGGCGAACCAGTGGTCCTAGCTTGCAAGTTACATCATTGGCAAGTGCAAACAAAGTGCTCTCAAAGCCGCAGTAAGTTTTGATTTCTGCTTAAGTCCAGGCAGGCTGCATGTCAGATCATGCTACATGCTACTTGCGACTACGATGGAAGGAAAAACTGGATTTTATTCTTTAAATCCTTTATGTTGTTAAGACCTCGTTTTTCTTCAAGTGTTTTGCAGCCTCCATTTTTAAGGTGGTGTACCTGTTAAGAGGAATAAACTTCATAAATCAAAAAATTTGGCTTGCGTTTTTATTAACAGCATTTACTTGTACTTTTACTTTCAATACTTGAGAACATTTAATATCAGAAAATGACTTTTGATATTTAAGTACAGTTAATATCAGACACAATAAGACTTTTACTCAAGTGATATTCCAATAGGAGACTTTAACTTCTACTGAAATCATGTTCTGGTTAGATATCTGTACTTTTACTCAAGTGTGGCTTTCAGGTACTTCATCCACCACTGGAATTAACACTCACACTTTATTAGCTAGCAGCTACAGCTGATTAAATTTTACAGCAACAGTCATTTACATTTGCAAAATTGACGGTGGCTGGCTAGAAATGAAAAGCCTCTGTCTACCTCTGTGTCAAATCAAAGACAAAGAATTTTGAGTGGTTAACTTTCCACCGTTTAGTATTGTAAACTGCATATGCTGAGGAAATACGGAAAAACTGACAGGCATAGCAACAGTAATTTAAGTTTTAAAATGTATTTCCAGTGAGAACAAGATGTGAAAACTTGACTTCTTTTCCCTTTAACACAGACATCATATGTAGCAGGGTGTAAGCTAGAAAAGTGCTGTCTATCCTGAAAGCACTGAACACATTTGTTGCGTTCACAAGAGGCTGCCTCGTGTGTCCAATCTATTTCTCCGCTCTCCTCAAGCCGAGATACACTGAGCATTTTGGGACGCAATGGAAAGTGAAAAGTCCTTTTTTTACTGGGGTTAGCCATGCTATCCAACTTACATGTTCCAAAGGCCTATTTTAATTTGGTTTCCAGCTGGTTTACTCTGAGAGATTGCCTGCACTTGCCACCACGTCATGCTTCTTTGCCTCTAATCATTTCATGAGCGATGCATCATCTGTGTGTCCTCTAAACGAGGACCGCTTCAGCCCCTCTGAGGTAATATCTTATTCTGGTCTCAGACAAGGTTTACAAACACACCGCCGGTGCCAATGTCTCACGGCCCCCGTGTCAGGAGATAGCCTGAACCGGGAAATTATTATTCTAGTAATATGGGTTTCCCCGGACTTCACACCTGCAGAATAATGTTACCCTACCTGATAAAATGGATGGATTCAGTGGGTTACAGCTCTGTGCCACAAAGGCTGGCCCTGCCGAGTCCATTTACAGCGAGCTCCAAGGAAGTGTGGCGCAGATGGCAGACAGCAGAGACTGAGAGCCACAGTGCTGTGTGTGGCTTAGCTGTATTTACATGATGTGTGCATGTGTGTGTGTGACCAAAGGAACGAATGCCCTCAGATGATTCATGGTTAAAACTACTGTTGGAGGGTGGCGGTATTGCTGCACCTAACTGACCCCTTAAAGGACCAGTATGTAACAATTAAGGGTAACTATTGGCATAAATGTAATACAACATTAATAAGTATGTTTTATTTAGTGTACAATCACCTGAAAATGAGAGTTGTGTTTTCGTTACTTTAGAATGAGCTGGTTATATCTACATAGGGAGCGGGTCCTCTCTTCACGGTGCCGGCCTCCATGTTTCTACAGTAGCCCAGAACGGACAAACCTTTCCTGCTGTGGCCAGATTCGATAACGTTACTCACTCCGAGTTAACCCTTGTGACTCCACCCAGCCGCCAGGAAACAAGACACGGGAAACCTCTGTTAGTCTTGAGGAGCTGCAGCATTTATTTCTGCACAAACATGATTTTTTTTATTATTATAATAACATCATTTCTGCAACTTCCACTGAACATTCACTTGATATTCTCAACGCTAAACTAACTCTGTCTTCTGCATTGCTAGCTCACTTGTTCGCTCACACACATTTGACACTGCTCTCTCTCTCTCTCTCTCTTGCTTCACCATTCACTTCCCACTGTGATGGTCACAGCCACACAGGGTAATATCATTCCAGTTCACACTCTCTTATCTCATTAGTTTGCTACCTACCCGGGTTCGTTTAATTTGCAACCAACTACACCTGAACAATTAACATCGCATAGTTGTTTTGATGTGATATTTGCGTTTAACCTTGCATGATTTAGATGCACACATTAACACTGTAAGGTTACACATATTATTATTTTTTATATTAATCATTTGTTTCTTTGTTTTGAGTTGGCTGTTGGGGGAGCTGCCTTTCTGGTGGAGATAGGGGCGTGGCTGAAGGCTGAGGACTCTTCGATCCTGGAGCCAGCTCGTTGGGCCAAACCATGTGCTGCCATGTCATGGGGGGGATTTGGGTTTAGTTAGTTCTGTTTTGTATTTAGTAATGGTTAGTGTCCATCTTGGTTACCCCCTTGTGTGCTATTTGGTTTGGCCAAGCCCCTATATATATATGCCCTCATGTGTCATTGTGAAGGTCAGTTTTGTTCAGTCAACACCTTGTTTAGTTGTGAGAATAAGTATAATTATATTGCTTTAACCTCTTTTATAGACCTAGTGATTAAATTCTTGGTTTATAATGTTTTGTTATTTTTTGGGTAAATAAACAGCCCAGTTACTTCAACAACTCCTGTTTCCTGTTTCCTCCACATACACACAAACTCTACGCACTGGCTCTTCGATTCTCAAAATGACCTATGCAACACAACAACTGGTTCTAGAGAGGGCCATGCGCATTTTCACGTTAGCCACTGCAGTTCTTCTACACACTTGGTACACATGAACAGTGGCGTAAATATCGACGTTGCAACCTGTGCAGCGCAAGCTGTCAGGTGCCCAAAAACCCCAAAATGTATTCTTTTTAAACAGAAAACACATGTTTCGTTTTCTGATATTTACTGAAAATGACATACAATATAGTCAACAGCAGTAAGTAAACTTTAAACTCTCTCTCTCTAGCCAGCTACCACCTTATTAAGGTTTTTGTAGTGAAATGAGGAGGTATGGTACAGATAACTCTTCATTTCAACTTCACCAATCAGCCGCTCCTGGTCCATTGAGGCGATTTCAAGATGAGCGACATGAGTAAATAGAAACAGCTGGGCATCTGACAAATTTTTAGCTCAAAACAGCGTGCCATGTCGCGTGGCGTCGCTCACGGCCAGGACATTTCAATAAAAAAGGACATGGTCCTTAAGCAGTGTTGTTATTGACTTTGTGGAGCACAAGACCTGTGGGATAAACTTCTAATTGGTGAGTACCGGTTTCTTTTTGTTGTTATGGAGTGGGATCAGGGATTTAAATCTATAGCACTGTAATTGTTATGTGTCATATGTTGGAAAATGTGCACCTGAAATCTGTGTCTGTGGTAACATTTGGCTGCTGAGTCGAGAGGCAGGCTGTCAAGTTAGCGTTGATAAATTTGGTGCTCTGGCTGCTGTCCGTGGTGCTGATCACTGGCTGCTTTGCAATTGTCTGGAGTGGTTGTGTATGTACTTGTATGTGTGTGCACGAGCGTGTGCTTGTGTTTGGGGCGAGGGCCCAAGAAAAAAACTTCCACCGGGGCCAATCCCAATTATGTTACGATGCTGATGGGAGAAGTTGCAATCTGCAACCTCACCGCTAGATGTCGCCAGATCTTACACACTGGACCTTTAAGAATCAAACACTAACCCTTGTGAGGAAGCAAAGCATGAGTGACATACTCAAAGAATACCTTTGGTGTGGATTATCATTTGAAGTTAGGGTCTGCATGTGTGTATTAGCGCTGCACGCTTGAGCACCAGACAATAGCCACTGAGCTCGTCGCAGCGAGGTGAAAGGGAAGGTTAGTCCGCATTAAAGGTTTCATTCTCCCTCAGATTGGATGACAGGTTGATAGTGAGTGATGGGCTGGTGGAGGGTGAGGGGTGTGCGTGACAGGGAGCCGGAGGCGGGAAATGGTGCTGCAGGTGGTGGTGGTGGTGGTGGGGGCGGTTGGATGGACAAGGACACCACATCCGCCTCATAAGCAGGGGACCCTCGTTCTTTCTCATTGTGATACTGACAATACTCTTTTTACGCCTGGGCTGCAGCCAAGAGGGAGAGGTGACTTCATTATTCAGATAGCTGCGGGCTGGAGGGGAGATGGGGGGTTCAGGAGTTTGTGGGTTTGCTTTCAACTGTGTCTGATAGAAGTGTGCGAAAGGCAGCACTTCCATTGTGAGACCAAACCGATGCTAATTCCCTGGAATGGATACTGTTTGCACATATATTCATAACTGTTAGAGAGCCAGGAGAGCAATCGCAGGTTTATTTATCTGCAGACAAACTGACAGCAATTACTACCGTGTTTGGAAAGCACAGAGACCTGGACAGATAGCCGGCTCAATAAGCGAAAAAGTGCAAAAGTTTTAATGAGCAAAGTTTGAGGGGCAAACAAACAAACAAACCTGTAATTGTAGATCAGGGGTGCCCAATACGTCGATCGCGATCTACCGGTCGATCGCAAAGGTAGTGTGGGTAGATCGCATGGCATTAAAAAAAAAAAAAAAAAAAATCATTTGGAAGTGTGCTTGAGGCTGGCTATCAGCAGCTACTGTCCGGACTATGCATCCCTGGCTGATTCCATTCAGTGCAAGTCATCAGAGTAAGGTAATGACAAAAAATGTACAGAGTTATATTGTACAATATGGGTTCATGCAGTTATGCAAGGTACACCAACATATATTGTACATATAAAGAATACTCAATATATTTATAAATAAATATATGTTTTGCATTTTTATAGTAGGTAGATCATTTTGACTTGGTCATTTTATAAGTAGCTCGCATGCTGAAAAAGTGTGTGCACCCCTGTTGTAGATGATCTAAGATATAAACGTAGATTTGTCTGATAGGAAATTGTATGTATAGGTGCAATACAGACGTGTCTTTGGAGGTTCAGATTCAACTATACTCATCAAAAGTTCTTTCAATTTGTAAAATAAAATTATTATTTTTTACAGAATAGAGTGAAAATGACCTTGTCTACTCTAATCCATCAGTGGGGATTATTAAAACACTCACATATTGTCCTGTGGTCTGGATAACAGCCAGGCTTCATGGGGACTGTGAGCGGGTCATTCCTGCACAGATTAATGTCATACAGTTTATGAGCCCTTCTCGATCGTTTCTCTATTCAATATTTCACCTCTTTAATAGTACCCGTCCAAGACTCTTATTCTGGGCTAACATAACAGGAAACATTTCTCCTTGTCATGTGTGTTTCTGTTTAGTAGTGTGCCATTTACGCTGACACAAAATGGGAATATAAAATACTCAAATAAACTTAATAGCCTATATAAGGTATCGCATATAAAAACGCCATCCAGTGTGGCTTTGCCTGGGCAGGATACCAACTTTAAACAGAGAATTGCGGGGTCTCAGGTTTGATCCACATCCCTATTTAAGTGTTCTTGAGCAAGGTCCTGAATCCAAATTGAATGTACGTGCTATAGCAGGAAAACCTTAGACACTAAAAAGTGCTCATTCTATTCGTTTTTTTTTATTTTTAACATACATATTTGCTTTCTTTCAAAGTGTTAAATGCGAGGAATGAGTGTTATGTATGTGTTAAGTAAAAGGGCTGGAGCTGGGAGATCATAGAAATACATAGGAGTAGAACGGACCATTCAAATCAATGTATGATCAGAGCAGTGGTCATATTTATGTTTATACCGTTGCCATTGCAACCGCTGTAGCGGGCTTACCTAACTTCTATAATAACTGAGCGGTTGAGCAACACATTTTACGGCCCCACTGACATGTGTTGTCACCATAACAACCAACAGCAATCACCACTTTCGTTTGTAATAGTAAAATTACCACGGCAAACAGTTCAATGTCCGTTCTAGTTCTATTTCTATGTGGTCCAAAGTTCAAAAATATGTCTTCCAGCAGCTCTAAACAAGAAGATGGAACTACCATGTTGTATCTTGTTTGTGTAATCTGTACACAAAGTGTAATGTAAAAATGTGTGTTAGAGCAACTTATGTGATTCTATTTTTATCCATCAAGCTAACACTTCTATGCAGCGTCTCAGCGTCACTCAGCGGATGTAATGTCATGTGGCTCAGTAGCGTAGCATTACATGGCATAATGTCATCAGTAAAAATCACTCAACTTTTGCTTTCACACGGGACACGAACACCAGTCCCCTCAGTATAAATCTGTTTGTTTGACTCATCCACCACCCCTCCCTCACACCATTAGCATACTTTTTGTTCTTAATACTCCATCCGTTGCTCTGAGCGTCTAATAACAATGCGGATGGGTTTACACTGGAGTTAGTTGAAAGCCCGGTGCGTCTCATTCAGACGCTAAGGGGTGCCTTGTGCGTCGGTATCAAGATGCCGAGGGCCACTGACCAAGAGGCAGAGGTCAAGTTTCATGTATGTACCTGTGTGTATATGATGATTGTAATAAGTTTATCCATTCACAAACCTTTTGCATCAAGATACTACAGAAAACTTCTCCCAAAATGGCAAAATATGACGAGTAGGAATAAGATCCTAAGTATTATGAATAAGTATAAGTATTATGTTGTGGAAAAGTTGTACATGCTTGGGTTGATGTTAATTTACACAAAAAGCAACTATGATTGAGTATGTCCACAAAAGATGATAATAACAATGACACTATTCAAATTACACTTGGAATGCTTAAGAGACAAAAACTAATTTAGATTGATATTGACATTTAAGGTATTTAACTAAGGCTACAGAATTAATTTTTCAGATTCCAGACAAAGCAACAGCTCAAAAGAGACAAAGGTACTCAGACAAAAGATGCAATGTATTTTTGCAGTGTGCGCTTACAGTGAATAATACTCATATAAAGAATTATTCCTTGAAAATGTTGAGCAGATATACTGTACCTGTGGAAGGAAAAATAGAGAGCGATAAAGGAGTGAAATCTGTCTGAGAGAACGGCACTGGAGCAGGATCGTGAAAAAGGCATGCTTTGGGCCCTTCAACAGTCATATCTGCTGTCAAATGGACAAAACTTTCTGAAGACTTTGAAACCCACGCTGCTCTCATGGCTTGGATCAGAGCTGCTAACTAGACACTCGCTATTGACAGCTAACGGCAAGATCAAACACCTCGCAGAGCAGTTTATCTCTTTGTCTCCATGTGTCTCTTTAGGTGCACGGTGCAATTTCCTAATCAACAATTATTGTTTTATTCTGTCAATACTGCAAAGGGGCGATGGAGATTTCAGGCAGTTATGATGTACAAGCTGATGGGATGAGAGAGTGAAGAGAGCGGGTACGTGCCTGAACAGCTTGTGGATCTTATAATGAGATCTCCAGAGATGAGCAGCACAGTAGCTCCAAGACACAATTAGGCCCAGCGTTGCTCTGCCTCCAAGATAGAACTGTATAGGCAGCACCAATGTGGTATGTGTGCATGTGGGGGTATGTGTGTGTGTGTGTGTGTGTGTGTGTGTGTGTGTGTGTGTGTGTGTGTGTGTGTGCATGTCTTGGTATTTTTAAGATTCAAGCAATGCAACAAATAATAGACCATTTTTTGAATGCTAGCTATCTATCGATCCACACACAATGAACGGATGATAGGTGATTCCCATGTATTATGTATAGTATGACGCTATGAATTTATATATTGGTCGAGTCATAGCACAACAACAGCTGCATTGTGTGTACTTAACAATATTATTGAAGCCTTGAACTATCACTAAAACTGTGCTGCACTTTTCATAGACCGATCTAAAGCATTTGATGTAGTCGATCATGGTATTTCATTGGAAAAAAACATGTTTGATTGGAGAAGATGAACAGTCCATAAAATTATTTTATATAGTTCTATATCTCAGGTAGACCTCAGGCAGTCGTTTCCAACGGTTCCAAGTCAACTTCCTTTAATGCTAGTATATGTGTACCACAAGAGTCCATTCTTTGACCTCTTTTATTCACCATATATATAAACAATATTGTCTTTGCTATCCCAAATTGTAATTTACAGTTCTATGCAGATGACACTGTTTTGTATGCCACTGGCTCTTCTCTTAATCTTGCCATTGCAACAGTCTACTTTTGATACATTTCAGATTTCTCTCATCAAACATAAGCTTGTTTTAAATTCTGACAAAACTAAAGGTATGCTCTTCTCTAAGTCACCTAAGAATATCCAGCCTACTGCCTGTGTCCAAACCCTTCAGGATTCTGAAATTGAAACTGTTGAATGTTATAAATATGGGACTCTGGCTCGATACCAGTCTCACTTTTAAGACCCACATGGGATACCTATCAAGCAAATCATGTTTCTTCTGTGCTACTCAAAAGACCATTGTACAATCTACAATTCTGTCTACGCTTGATTATGGTGGTATTGTATATATGCATGCTTCTCCTTCCACCTTAAAGCAGCAATAGGCAGAATATTTTTGGCATCATTGGGCAAAAATTCCATGATAACCTTTCATCATATTGTAATTCAACTGTCCTAAGAGAAAACTAGACTTCTGCACCTCCTCATGGCTCCGTTTTATGGCTTTAAAAATTCTAGCCTGTGACCGGATACTTTGGCCAATCACAGGTCATTTCAGAGAGAGAGCGTTCCTATTGGCTGTTCATTCAGCGGACGCACCTGTCAATCAATCTCAAACTCCGATCAAACAGTCAAACTAGGCAGCGCTGATCAAATAGGAATTAATATTCTGTTACTGTAATGCCTATCTATTTCTCACGTAAAATGTCAGCAACATCATGTAGTGTACTGTTTAGCTGTAAAATTAGAAAGTTTACTCTAGCTGGTGGGCGGTGCTTGGTATTCGATCGGAGTCTACGAGTGATTGACAGCTGCTCAGAGACGACAAGGCTCCAGCTCGGCTCTGATTGGTTGTTTTCCTCCGATGTGTGAAATCTTGCAGATGCCATTAGGAGCACCGGAGGACACAGAGTTACATGATTTTTTTCAGATTACCTGTCTCATGCACTACTGTCACAATATAGTGACCGTTTTATAAAAATAACTTTTTTTAATCATATTTGCTCCAACCTGCCTACTCCAGCTTTAAAGCATCTTGACTCTGTATATCACAGTGTGCGTTTCATCACAGGTGATACATTTCTCACTCATCATTGCATCTTATATAAAAAGGTGGGATGATCCAACTTGACAAACAGAAGGGAGCAGCATTGAATGTTGTCTATTTATAAGGCTCAACTGCAAAAACTGCCTCAAGTTACCTCTGCTCTCTGGTTACATTTCAATACATTGTCAGGTCACAGGACATTTTAAAATTAGCTGTGCTGAACTTGGAAAAAGTGGGTTCAATACTATGCTGCACACAAATGGAACAAGCTCCAAAAAAAAATATGAGGTCACATTCTCTAATTTCACACAATGACACTTATAAATGCTTTCTTTAATTGTGAAAATGTATGATGTATGTCTGTGAATTATCTCTGCGTCTGTCTATAAGATTATGGTAGGATTAAATAAAATATTGATGATTGTACTTTCTGTAGCTAATCGGATCATTCTCTCTCTCTCTGTAGACGAAGCTCCAGGCTAGTTTGGAAACCTAAAGGGGAACCAGCCTCTCAACAAGGTCTCTAGCCAATTGGCTTGGACTGCAGCTGTCTCCAATGCTCAAATAAACCCAACTGAAGAAGAAAGTGCTCCAGGGTCCAAAATAACTGCTGTAAACCAATAAAATCTGAAGATGCCTTTAGGCCCTGATTTGGCAAATGAATAGAGAAAAAGGTTTGATCTGTTTAGTCGGCCAACATTTAATATGATAGAGAACGAAAAGTTGTCTGCAGGGACAGTTATCGAACAACCTGGAGGAATATCTGCTATTATAATATGAAGTTTTTCCAGCATTTAATTGGATCATAAAGAGAGCATAAGTTACATTCAGAGGCAGCAGACCACACTAAATCATCAATGACCTTTACAGGACCGGGAGAAGTTACATCAACATTGATAGAACCTGTCTTCTCCTATACACGTCCCTGGCATGCAAGTCTGATGTGTGGGGAGTATTGATTCCACCACAGGTACAGGCTGGAAAGCATCTGTCCAAATAAATAATAAGCCTCTGGTATTGATCAGCAACTCTTCCCTGACTCTGTCAACAACACAACACATACCCACATCTTCACACATTTACAACCCAGACAGTCCCACTATAATCCTGGTCACTATTTCCACTGGGTAGTGTAAAGCAGCAACACAAATCATGAGAAAAGTGTTCACAAAAAGGCTCAATAGAATAGCAAGTGTGCTTGTAACTTGTACTTGCCTCTTAAAATATTGGATGGTTACTTTCAAAATAAAATATATATATTTTTCCCCCCCAGGCAGCTTATTTTCAGCAAATAAAAAGGTCTGATAAATCCACTGTATGCTCCCTGGCCATCAGCAAACCACAGGCAAACAAAGTTAGGGACAAGTTAGTAGACACAGTGGAGCAATTATCAGCTAAAGAGCCACTAATTTTTCTTTTTGGAGTTGGTGGAGACCAAAAAATAGCAAAAACGAGGGTGAATATTGAACTTAAATTTGCTGGGTGGACAAAATCAGCACTCTAAATAAATCTTAAAGTCACTTTTCCTCCTGAATGTGTAAATGATAATAAGTCAGTGTTGTGTTTTTGGCTTTTTCTGCTGTTTTCAACTGGCCAGACAAATCAATGAAAGCAGCTTTAAATACCCAAATCAACAGCGTGATCTCATTACTCTGCCTACAAATATCCACAGTAAAACAATCACAGCTAACTTTAAAGAAATCCTTCCTGTCTAATTCCTGATAAAAGCATCCAGTCCAATTACAATGGAAAGTGTTCACCTCAAGTTGTTTACATTTACTGTAACCGCTGTTTTGTCATTATATTACAGACACCGTATTATATACAATCTGTAACTCTCCATTTCAGAATAGTAGATACAGTAAGCAGTAAATACAAGAGTCATATAATCCTCTTTTTATTCTATAGGTCTGCATAATACAAGGTTATAAGAAGCAGCTTGCAGAGCTGACTACATCTCAACACACACACACACACACACACACACACACACACCACCACCCAGTATGTGGGGCCCAAAGGGCTGCTTTATGCTAATAAGCTCCATCAAGGTCAGCCAGTCTTTTCGCTGCTCCCACATCTTTCCACATCGTAGACAGTGATGACTTTAATGGCGCCATTTCCCAAAACAGCACAATGGCTTGAGGGGGAATGCATTACCCGTAGCAACATTTGAGGTTATTTGCCACAGCAAGGTTCCCTCAGCCCCTCAACTTTTTTCTGCAGCTTCATCCCACCAGAGATCTTGCATAGTGTGTTTCCTTCTCTGGTTTCTTACAATGCATACTCTACATATTAACACAATGGCCTTGAAGTCTGTCTGTAAACACTGCTGAAAAACTGAGCTTTCATATTGTTACACCTTTAAAGGGACAGTGTGTAGGATTTGGCGGCATCTAGTGGTGTGGTTGCAACCAGCTGAGCACCCCTCCGCTCACTCCTCCCTTTCCAAGACAGTTTGCTTCGCTCAGAGGTCAACCATACCATTATAACACTACTTCAAAAGCAACAGAAGTCAGACGGCGGCTGGCGGTAACACGGTTTTACACTCTGCGTCTCACGTTACCACAGTATTAGTGTTGGAGAACTACGGTGGCCTTCAGGTAACATAACATGTGAAAGGCTCTCTCTAGAGCCAGTCTGGGCTAGAAACATGGCGAAGCAACATGGTGGACTCCGTGAAGAGGACCCGCTCCCTATATGAAGGACTCATTTTAAGATAACAAAACACAACAATTCTTTGCTTCAGGTGATTATACACTAATGAAAACATAGTTATGAATATTTACATTTCTGCCAATAGATCCCCCGAAATGTTACAAACTGGTACTTTAAGAAGCAGCTCATGATTTAAAGTTATGTTGAGCCTGTTCTCAATCCTAAAATCAGAAAGTGAGTTTGCCAAGTGATGAGAGTTGAAATGCTGTTTGTGGTGAAGACAAGCTCAGGACATTTTAAAGTTGCATACTGGGTGATTCTGATGGAGTGCAGGATGTTTGCTGTGAACCGCACACTGATGTGGGAGGAGAAGCACAGTGAGAGTCGGTAATGATCGAGAAACGCAGTCCAATTTTGGTGTTGAGTGTTATTGGGCTTGTTGTTAATGTCACTTGCCTAAAACCCTGTCAAAGGCACATGGTGTGAGGCAGATTGCTGTTCTGTGCTATTTCTGTACTTTTACCAAGTAATGTGCTCATGAACAGATCCTATTCAGAGGCTGAGCAACTCTGGCTGTGGATGTTGGCCAATTTCACTTTGACATAATTCCCTCAAGCAGAAAAAGAGTGAAAACCAACATGTCATTCTAACTACAGTGTATACATGTGTGACTATATGTGTGAATGTGTGTCGTCCAAAATAGAACCATGATGGGCATCATGCAGCCAGCCATGTCCTCTATAGATGTCAAAGACCGGCTGGTAGATGGACCCCCAACCCGTCAGCCAAACTGTCCCTGCTGCTCACTGTTGACTTGTTTGGCTCTTTGCCTAGTATCACTGAACTGGCTCATGCATTGGTATCTCCTCTCAGGCTGATCTGATGCTGCCATATTAATTCATGTTATTTTCTACACTTCAAGGACACCCACTTTCTTTGGCTTTCATATTAAATCCACTTTCTGTCCATTTTTCATTTTTCTGTCGATTTGATTGGTCTACATTTGGTCCAAATGTATTCCTCTCAGTCCCATCCTGTTTACAGATGCACCTGAGGTGGTTACATTTTACAAAAATCTGTCAAAATGCCCAGTACACTGTCAAAATGTGGAGACTGAGAAAACTCAGAGAAATAAGTCATTTTGTATTTACTCAACTTTAGAACCAGCGAGTTGTGTCAAGTCAGTTTAAGAAGTTATGGTCATGTCAGGCTGACATTTACTAGTTATACCAACAACTATTTAGTTATATTGACAAGAGTTGTTACATTTGATTTCCAGCTCTTTTTATTTTTCACTAGTAACAGTTTCAGCTTGGATTCCCTTATACACCACACTGCCGAATCACTACAGTTTCGGCAGCAGTACTTGTCATGAGCTTAGATTTATGTTTAGTCTTTTTTCTGTTTTATTTTGAAAGTTCCCTCCTTGTGTCATGTCTGGTTTTACTTCCTGTCTTTTTGATTGTCTTCCGCGCCCTGATCAGTTTCACCTGTCCCTCATTAGTCCTTCACTCACCCCACCCCCTGCTCACCTGTTCTCACTTTCCCAATTAGTCAGTCACTATTAATACCACCTCACTTCCCTCTGGTCTATGTTGGTTCGTCTTTCGTTGTCAGGAGTGTTGTTTGCCTGTACCTGCCAGCTGTACCTGCCTGCCTTTTGAACCTGGATGACTTTTTGTTCTATTAAAATATCTTCATTGAATCTGCCTTCCTGCCTGTTCTGCTCTCCAAACCGTGACAGTACTGCTAACAGCCACAACCCATAATGGGTCAGTGGTTCATGGTTTATATTCTCAACACATTCTAATCCCAACTTGTTACATATTCACGTTTTGTCACACCACTTACGTCACTTTTCGGTCAGAGTAAACATGTGCTTAACATTGTGAATTGAAAACACTTGCTTAGCTTTAGGCAACAAAACCACTTTAAGTTTAGGAAAAAACAACATGGTTAGTCTTTTTGGGGATTTTCGGCTATACAAATAAAATTGACTTGACTTGACATGTCATCCATCTTTATATACAGCCTATGGCTGAAATGTGCTGGTGAGAAAAGAGCGTGGGGAGTGGTTTGAGTTTGACATCTTCATTACAGTTTGCATTGTGTTCACCATCAGTGTGAAGACCATGTGACTCCATCATAACTTTCCTCAAATTAGTAAAAAGAAGGCTTCCCAGGTCATTTTAACCCCAATACAACTTGATTTGATGAGTTAAGTGAACAATGAACTGCACATTTAGTCAACTCATGCATTGTATATATTCTGAAATGGTACCAGGTTAACAGAACTTTCACACTTTGTAAGTGAGATTAAAGTTCTCATTAACTTTTGCTAAAGCAAGAGACTGGCTTTGCTTGTTCAGGACAGCTGGAATTTTTACTTTGAACGCTATTTTTTAAAATCCAAACAACTTGTAATGGCTTCTTCATGCCAAACATTTTTAGTTTTTACTTAATGCAACTGTGCAATTCTGGAGAGATTTCCTTGTCTTCTGTGTGACACATGATATTCAATATATGCAAATACTGTAATCAAGCAGCATCACTAGTTCATACCACTGAAACATTATCTACTAAAACAGTGATCAGCAAATAAAAGTGAATGAAATATACATTATTTGAGAACCCTCATCCTTATGACCTGTTTTATTTGTTACTATGAGTGAATATCAACAGCAGCATTGATTGGTGATGGAGTGACGGGTTCTTTCTTGTGGAAATGGAAGCAATTGGCAAATAATCACTATTCCATACTCAGCAGTCACACATAATTAGTAGCATTTCAATGCTTAAATTGATTTCAGAGAGAGCAAATGTAGGTTAGTGTATAAGCAGATAGGAACCAACAAGGTCAATGAGCCAGCCTGAAAAGAGCACACTGTAAGCTGGTTTATAATATTCAGCAGAAATGAGCTGCTAGCTAATCTCATAACACACAAATCCAGAAATAAAATTACAGGTTGTAAGTGACGTACTGCGGCTGCGAGATAAATGATTACAGTCATTGATGCACACTAGTCGCATTGTCAGAGAATAGAGGAGAGAGCTGTAATTTGCTTTTGTATATATTCTGAAATTGAACCATTGCTGATTTTCTACAGCTATCACTCTGAAAGCAATCTCTGAGCTGAAATAGAAGCAGAAGCCCCCTCCACCCATCCCATTAACCTGCTGAAGTCCTCTCAGCCAATCAGCATGTTGGTTGCGTTCGCGGAGCGACCCAAGGATGCCATCACTTTGCGTAGGTTGATCGTCAGCAAAAACTACTGGTGCAGGTCATGTGGAGGTGGTGCAAAGATGGAGGCAGCTAATTGAATTGTCACCCCAGCTCTGCTGTGCCATACTGTGCTGCCTCTTCATTGGCTGCCCTCCAGGCCTCTAATAACACGGATGAATGGAATCAATCTCACCATACAGTGAAGTGGTAATAGGACATTCAGACATTCATGCATCTGGGTGTGCGGTGGGCTGAGAGGAGTTAAAAGCCGGGTGGATGCAACTGACCAGGTGATCTGTGGGATCATGTGCTATTTTCTGAATGCAGAAACTTAAGTTTCTCTTTTCTAAACTCTGTATTCTCAACTTTAGCTATTCAGTTGTTTTTTTTTGTTTCAGAATTGTCTGGCTCGCATCAAGAAATGGTTGTCCATAGAGTGCTGCAGGGATGATGTTTTTTTGTAGGCCAACCAGGAAGTTAGCATCGCCCTGCGTTCCCTCAACAAAAACATAATGGGATTTTTCCATTGGGTTTTGGATTATTGCAGAAAATAAGCTTTATGGCAAAGAAACGTTTATGGTACTTACACGTTTTGTTCAGCAATATAATCTTCACAAATGAACACAACTTTATGATTTTTGAAGTGTAAATGTAATCACCAGAAGTAAAAAGCTAACATTAGGCTATAAAACGAGCTACACCACGGTCGCATGAGCGCGCTTCTTTGAGCCAGTTTCTCTCATTTATGTAGTTTTAATACCTTTAACACCTTATTTTGTGTGAAATTTTAATCATCTTGCTTGTCGTCTTGTGTTGTACATTTTAAAAGTGCTATATAAATACAATAAGTATCATCATTGGAAGTAGTAGTTGTTGCAGTAGCTGTAGCCTACAGCACAGCCACAGTATTAACTGACATTTTCCTGCAGCAAAGACACAAGAATTTGTAAGTCACAAAGGTGGTTAATAAAACATACATAGCAAAGAAAATACTAAATATTCCACCAGCTGAGACCCCCAGTTGAACTAGAAGGCCAAGCACGAGTCAATATGAGCATGCATTAATTGGGCAGTGGCGGTTCTAGACCATTTCAAATGGGGGTTTAGGGGTACCAAAAATATTAAGTACAACATACCTCAGGAGGTAGAGCGGTCTTCCACTAATGGAAAGGTCGGTGGTTTGGTCCCTGGCCCCTGCTTTCAACACGTCGAAGTGTCAATACTGAACCCCAAATTGCTGTACGTGTGCGTGTGAATGTTTATCGCTCCTGAGGAACGGGTGGCGACTTGTATAGCAGCCTCTGCCAGCCACCAGTGTATGAATGGGTGTGTGAATGGGTGAATGTTGACTTGTGTTGTAAAGCAATTTGAGTGGTCGCTAAGACTAGAAAAGCGATATATAAATGCAGTCCATTTACCAACTCCATAGGTTTGGTCCTCCTAAAGACTAACAGCCCACATATACCATTAAACACATTAACAATTATTCAGTACTAACCAAGCAGCAGCCTCCGGTGCTGAGAAATGAGGCCAACGCACGCAGAAGTGTAAAAAACTGCAGTTCTTCAAATGGCCACCTGAGACTGGCTCCAACAGTGAGTCAATCATCAACCCATAGACCCCCATGTTAAAATGTCCAACTTTACAGCAGAAATAAACATGTTTACAGACTGGTATAAAAAACGGTTTTGTTCTCTATAGCTAATATCCCCGTTGATTACAACTGTATGGGGGTGAATTTTTATATAGCTCACCCATTTAAATTATCTTAAGGTTTTAAGTTAGGCATTATGAGGGCGTGGCTGCTTTGAGTGACAGGTGGGTGCCGCACCAGGTTGCTAGCTGCTAGCTGACTGCTCTGCTGCGTCACCCGGGCCGCCTCAGCTCCACCGACGATCCACCTCTTTGCCCATGTTTGGATTGGGAGTTAGGCTGTGTCGTCACTGCCAAGATGGCGACGGCTGGAGCTACCCACTTTGAGCTTCACGACGGCTCTTCAGAAACCTATGAGTGACGTCACGGAGACTACGTCCATACTTTATACAGTCTATGGTGCTAACGTTCATTTTATCACTGCTATGAATAATTACAATTTCCCCTCTCTGGGGATACATTTGGGGTGAAAAATGTACAAAGATATTTGCCACAGTTAGGGGAGCAAGAGGGGGGATCCAGGTCCCCCCCTACAACCGCCCCAATACCATTGGGTCCAGATAGTGAAAGCATCAATAACACAGAAGAAACAACAGAGATACACAGTCCTCCAAAGTCTATCCAGGAAATTGAAGCCTGTTCACTTTTATTACTTATTTTATATTATGGAGAAAAAAAAAGAGGTGGAGGTGTTGAGTTCATCTAGGAATGGTTTATCATTCCAAATATACAGAGGAGCGAGGAAAAAAATAGCAACGCAAATGTCAATCCTCTCCAGGATACTTGGAAGCTTTGTCTAAATGCCAATCAGAGATTGGCTGAGGGGAAAATGGAAATGAAAGCTTAGAAAAAAATTCTCAACAGACGTGAGTCATCTCAGAAGTGAATTTAGAATATGTATTCAAATATTCATGCTACAGGTTCCCTTTTGCATTGTTTTCCCTTTTTAACTCATAGAGGAGCATGCAGTATGATAGAGGAGTGGCTGGGTGGGGTGCGTTTTTTGTGTTTGTGTGTGTGTGCAGCTTCTATACTGTGATCATTCATTGCATTGTTGAGGTGGTAAGTGTTATTAAATATATAAATGTCCTTGGTATGCACTTTACAGTATTATTGTAGACACAGTATTGATTTGACCCGTGGGTTGCTTTCATTTGCAAGTATCGGTCCTGCCCGGGCGTGATGTACTCACTTCTCCCTCTTTACTCATCTCTGAATACAGATGAGCCACCTTTTATCTCTCTAAATAATCAGCCATGTCTGTTCAAATGTAGGCAGCCGCTGATGCCCTTGATATAGTTCTCAAAGGGGGACATTTTCACAACAAACATCGGTGACAATGCTAGTCCTTACCTCTGCTGAGAAGGACATTCAGTCTACGGTCCTTATGAAAACAAACTCACTTTCAGACTTTTGAGAGAAAGTATAGTAGAGAGAGTAGTCTTGCAAATTGAGGGCCAATCTGTCCAAGGTTGTTGTGTAAGGAGAGCTTTAATCTTACTCCAAGATAACCTTTGCAATCAGTCGGTGAATCGTTGAACAGTGGAACAGTGAAGTAAAATACATCACTCGCTACCTCTCTGATGGACAATAACCAATTAATCAGCATGGCTCTGCTACAGATGATTATCATCAGTGGGAAGCCATCTAAACAGAGCTGAGGACTGAAATGTACCAATTTATCACCTGTACTCTCTGGACAAAAAAAATATGCCAAGGACACACCGTACCAGGTTAAATCACACGGTTCCACAACGGGTCTGCGGTTCCTATGAAAAATGAATTCCTGAAAAAGCAAATCATGTCTGAATATTTTGACCCTAATATATATGGAAAGTTCTTGTTCAGGAAATACCAAAGTTGTGCTTTAGTGTACTGGTACCGGCATTTGTAAATACGTCTTCTTCACTCTCATGACAACTACGCAAACTCCATTTGCTGATCAAGGCCACAAGATGTGGCTGAAAGCTCTTCGACAAAACACATGTGAGTGGATCTTGAGTTTTGAAACTTGACATTTGTAACCAGTTTTAAACCCCTCTGTAAATATTTGTTCATGTGTGGAAGCATGTGTTTTATCTGGTCATGACAAGCAAAGTTTCAGAGTAATTTGGTATCTGGTAATAATAAGAATAAATGTCATAATAACTTGTTATACAACAAAGGATCTTGTAAAAACGAGAAGTTTCTTGTTATAATGAGAAACTGAGCAAACTTACAACTATATTATTGCTTGTTATAAGCAATTTATTAAGTGTTTTTATATTACATATAAATGCTAAATATGGAGGGTTAAATGATTAGACCTATTGGCAAATATTTTTCATGTATCAGAATCAGAATCAGCTTTAATGGCCAAGTAAGTGTGAACACAAACAAGGAATTTGTCTCTGGTATTTTGCTGCTGTCAGTGTACAGGCACAAAATTAGACGTACACACAATGTACTTATAAGGTTATAATAACCTAATACAAACACAATGATATTTACATTAAACCTAAACCCCACAAAAATTGATTGTTTGTGAAGACTCGCAAATAGGATAGCGCTGGTCATCACAGACTATAATAAAAAAAGCATTGTGTGGCAGATGTTGAAGGACCTCAGCCTCCTCAGAAAATAGAGATGGCCCTGGCATTTCTTTTAGAGGGCTTGAGTGTTCTGAGCCCAGTCCAGTTTATTGTCAATGTGTACTCCCAGGTACTTGTACTCCTCCACAATGTCCACACTGACCCCCTGGATGGAAACAGGGGTCACCGGTGCCTTGACCCTCCTTACATCCACAGCCAGCTCCTTTGTCTTTGCCATGTTGAGCCGCAGATGGTTCTGCTCACCATAGACCGTATATAAGAAGTGGACATAGTCACCGTGACATCACCCATTTGTTTGTGGACTGCCGTTTTGAAGCCTCAGGTTCGTCATTTTGGCCGTCGCCATCTTGGTTATTTGCAGTCTGAAGTGACACGAGAGGGTGGAGCTAAGTACAACCGGACACTGAATAAAACATTTTTAAGTGACCAAAATGTTAAAATCTACTTTTATGAACTGAAAACACACTGTGAAAGGGTTAAAGACGAAAACATGGACAACTCCCAGACCTGACAACGCCGTGGTAGCAACCTGTCAATAACAAGGTAGCCACGCCCTAAAGCATGCCCTGCTTTATCGTCTACTTTTACTCTAAATGGGACCATAATTTACTAAATGAACATCATGCTGTTGAAGAAGACTTGAAGCTAGCGATTGATCATGTTTACAATGTTTACTGAGGTAATAAATCAAGTGAGAAGTAGGGTCATTTTCTCATAGACTTCTGTACAATCAGACAACCAGAGGAGTCACCCCCTGCTGGCTATTAGAAAGAATGCAAGTTTAAGGTACTTCAGCATCGGCTTCACTTTTCAGACCACAGAGTTGCCCGATTACAAAGGAGAAAAGTCTTTTAGGATGAGGAGGACTAATCGATGAGTATGGCTAACGTAGCGCTATCTTGTCTAACGTTGGCTGGGGTTGCTGGAATGTAAACTTCCCCAAATCCAATTAAGAGCCAGACAGAGCCGCTTCATTAAAGCTGGAGTACGGGACTTTTACATATAAACGAATGTCCGTTATATTCAAGCCCTTGCCTAACAAGTTCACACAATGCTGGTTAAGTACTCCTGGGACAGATGCGGCAAGCTCACCTGCAGGAATGCAGGTGTCGACAGTGTTTGTGTAATTACTCTCACTGCCAGAGGGGGGAGACAAAAGTTCTGCACTGCAGGTTTAATCTAAACTCCGAAAGCGTCCATGGAACAACTTCCACACAGTGGGAAAAAAACTACACACAGGATGTGCAAGTCACACAGTGGGCCTTTAAAACCTACAAATCCACAAACTGATGTAGTTAGTTCATATTGTGCTCCTTCGTCCCCTACTGTCAGTGATTATTAGCTTGACATGCTAATGATTGCAACTTAAAGCAGCAGTAGGTAGAAGTAGGTAGAAAGTTTGTGACCGCAGCCATGTTGAGATAACTTGAGGAAATACCAAGCACCGCCCACAAGCCGGAACAAACTTTCTCATTTTACAGCTAAACAGTACACTACAAGATGTTTCTGAAAACATTTGAGGCGAGAAATAGGCATTACAGTAACAGAATATTGATTCATATTTGATCAGCGCGACCTAGTTTGACCGTTTGATTGGAGTTTGTGAGTGATTGACAGCTGCCTCCGTTGAATGAACAGCCAATAGGAAAGCTCTCTCTCTGAAATGACCTGTGATTTGCCAAAGTCTCCCGTCTCGGGCTAGATTTTCTAAAGCCTGAAAACAGAGCCATGAGGAGGAGCAGAAGTCTAGTTTTCTCTGAGAACACATGAATTACAATATGCTGAAAGGATTTTATGGAATTTTTGATGCCAAAAATATTCTGCCTACTGACACTTTAAATTAGAGCAGACAAACGCACTGCTTAATCCATTCCTTACACTTTTGTTCATGTGTTTTTGGTTTTGGAGAGGCTAGAAAAGACGACATCACCATGCACAGTATCTCACCGCTTCAACAACAAGCCTGCCGTGCCTATATTGTTGTGTCACGGTCCCATCCGTGCCATCAGCCTTCCTAGTGTGTCTATTCCCTTTTTCCCTGTCTGTCTAGTGTGGGCGTGTCTGGCTGTGTGTGTGTGTGTGTGAGGATCTTCTCCCCTGCAGGCTCTCCTTCTCCCGCGCTCTGATGCAATCAACCCACCTGATCAACCCGCACGGCTGCTTCCAATCAGATCATCAACTCCAGTGCAAATACCCCGGTTCTCCAGTCACTCTTCGCCAGATCGTTGACTCAACCCAAGTGGTAGTTTTGCCTGGGCCGCCCAGCAGTATTATTATACTGATTTCCTTGTTCGTAGTTTCGGATGTTGTTCTCGTTTGTCTCCTGTTCCCGGGATCATCACCTGCCTGCCTGCCCTGCTCAACTCCAGCCTCGACATTCCCTCAATCCATTCACAATTCATGCTTTTGAAAATAAAGCCTTTTGATCAACTTCCACTCTACTGCCTGTGTCTGCATCTGGGTCCAAAACCTCACTGATCGTAACACTATGATTGTAGAAGGATGGGTTTAGCGAACAATCAATTTAAAAAACTAAAGGTTGAATTCTTAGTTTTTATCATAAACCATCAAAACACTGAACAATATTATTCATTTTGATTTGACTCCAGAAGGTTAAAACTAATCCCTACTTATAACCGAGTCTATTTTTGATCTCCTAGATAATCCTTTAATGATTGAATATTATAAAAAAAACAGCTTCACTCTTGGCATTTACATTCCAAAGCTTTACTTACTTTTATATTTACCTCACTAATCAGGATCTTTTTCTTGTACCAGCTGTGGTGAAGCCAGTGCCGCCCACACTATCCAATCAGTAGTGATTTATGGTTTGTTTGTTTCATGAGACAGAAAAGGGTAGCCTTTGATACCCACAAACAATTGTGGCGCCGGGTGCTCTTACTTCAAATTGATTCTCCTCTGTATCTGCTTTGGAAAATGCACTTGCTCAACCTCAAAGATCAATTGCTTTTCAGCCTTATGGTCTTCAGACAAAAATGGAAAGAAAAAGGACTGTGGATAAAAAAAAAACAATTACAGCGACAACAGAGCGTGTACTGAATCATATTTCCAATGTATTAGTCTTTTTCTTATGTGTGCAACACTATTTAAGGCATGGGTAACTTTAAGGATAAAAAACAGTATGACATGATTTGTAGATGGCAGCACCAACCCAAAAACATGATTTGTGTGTATATAACCCACACTGAAAGTTCAAATAAACTACTGCAAAGTGGACACTGTGAATCCAGTATCCTTGAGAGTTGAATATTGCATTTTTAACTTCAATAGCAGAGTAACTAAAGTCATGACCTTTGTACAGTAGAAAGAAGGGAGATCAAGTTCATTTCAGGCAAACTTTCCCTGCAGTACATCTAGAAATGCACAGCACTAAGTGCCTTTAACCTGAGAGCAGAGCTTTACGATGCCTCACAATCGCCCATGCACACACGCTAACACTGACTCACGAAGATGAAACATTTGTCACCAGTCATGGATCACTGGCAGGGCGAGATGCACACTGAACACGGTTCTTGCTGATTTAAAATATGATCATCTAAATCCAGACTTGTGGAACCATCTATAAAAAAAAACACTGTACCCAATGTGGCAGCACTGACATTTAGAAATGGCTGGAGTCCAGGGTGAATGCACAAAGTCACATAACACAATTTAGAGCGCAAAAGACAAAGATCTGGAAAGAAGTAGTATGGCCTGATTGTCCAGCCCATTTACTTTCAGAAACTACGACTATTAAACATGGGGGTGCATTGCTAGTGGTAGCCATGAGGAGCCGTGAGCAGCATGTTGGGGTGCATGAATTGATCACTCCTGCTATTGCCCTTTTCCAAGATGATACATACCACAAGACACACTGCTGTATAACGTCAAGAATGGTTTTATGAATCCAGGATAGAGTCAAACTTGTCCCACAGCCAGATTCAAACGTCCCTTAAATGTTGAATGTTGAAATAAATTACCTCCTTAAAGCTACAGTCGGTAACCGTAGTAAATATATTTTTTTGTCATATTTGCTCAGACTGTCACTATATCCTGACAGTAGTACATGAGACGGATAATCAGTGAAAAATCTGTTTCCTCTGCCTCCTTTTAGCGCTCCTAATGGGATTTGTAAGATTCCACCGTGCCCGAAGAAAAACAACCAATCAGAGCCGAGGAGCTTCCAATGTTTTCAGAAACATCTTATAGTGTACTGTTTAGCTGTAAAATGAGAAAGTTTGTGACCCGGCAGCCATGTTGCAAACAGTCGAGATAAGAGAAAGTTTGCTCCCGCCGGTGGGCGGTGCTTGGTTTTGGCTCGACTGTTTACAACATGGCTTTCTCATTTTACAGTTAAACAGTACTCTAAAATATGTTTAGCCCACAGTTTGCTCTCAAGTTTTAAATCAACTTGTCCTGTGGGCAAAGAGTTGTCCAAACTATAATTTTATTTTGGCAAATAAGGCAAATCCAAGCCTCTCATAGGCTATAGAGCGCTCCAGGGATGATGTATTTTTGTAGGCCAACCAGGAAGTTAGCATCTCCCTCGGTGGCTTCTGTGGCAAAAAAACATTTATGATAGCAAGATAATCTTTACAAATGAACACCACTTCTGTGATTTTTGAAGCGTGACTGCAATCGGCAGAAATAAAAAGCTAACGTTTGGCTACAAGTGAACTACACCACGGTCGAGGTAACAGTGAGGCTGTAAAGGCGGACTAGTTGGCGTGATGACGTTTAGTAGTCTCATTTAGACACTTGTTAGCAACCGCCTTTTTTAAGACGCGTAAAGGCTTGAAATTCCCGAGTGGGATATTTACTAACGTATTTTATATCATAGAACAAAACGTTAAAATCTCTTCAGCTTGTGTTAACCACGGACCTTATTTCAGGCATCTAACTAAAACCCATTCTAAAAACCCATTGACTACCAGACGAGGGAACCGGAAGTGCTAAAATGCTAACTAATATCTGCGTTAATATCTACACGGGGATGGGACAATCCTTTCTCCTGGCCGCTCTACTTTCTCCTCTTTGACGGTATAACAGCTGAATTTTTTACAAGAAATCTTAGTAGTAGAAGAAGATTTAGGATGACGTCAAGCAGCTGAAATCTAACTCTGCCTTGATCTCTGCCTACATTTTTGGCTATGCGCCTACAGTACATATGCCTCCCCATCCCATTCACCAAAGACCTCTCAATGTTATTCGCCATCCTGTATCGACAGCCTTTAGATTGCTTTCCATGCTTGATTGATGAGGAGGTGAAACAAGCACACTCCATCCACTCTCTTAGCGAGCTCTATCTCCTGTGTGAGACACTCCATAATTTATTCAGGTTGCTCTAAAGAAACTGTGCCGTTTAATAAGTCCCCAACCATGACTTAAATGGCTGCAGTGTACTGTCCTTGTTGCATTCTTGAGTGTACTTTCTCCCTCTAGGTGCTCTTCTCCCACTTGAAAACGGCATCGCAAGTCTTGTTTTCCACGTTCCAGTTTGAGGAGTAACTGAGCCAGCAGTTCTGTGGATGCCAAGTTATGCTCTCTTGACCTGCTGGCGCCCCACCAATAAAGACATCAATTTAAAAAGCAGTGAATTTCATTAATGGAAGTTATGACTTTTCGTGCATGTGCAGTAATCACGATGTTTCTGAAAACAATTGTATGTGGGCTGGTAATTAATTATCCCCTGTCAAGATGATATGTAAAGCGAAGCTATTTTAATTTGGGGTCCTCGGGAACACTCATTAATCTTTCCGAGATACTGCTCTGTGCCTGAGGCCATGTTGTTTTCTGCATCACTATACGTTGTTCTCATACTTTGTCTCCCCAGTTTCATGTTTTTGCTCTTTGATTTCAAGAAAACATTTATAGGACATGCTATCCCAAGCACTGTAAGCATGTAGGGACATGAAACATGTTGTTCTGTAACAAGCCTCCCGAAGCGCTCAACGCTGTTCGTGTATGGTCAGTAAGTAGGACACATTTCTAAGGGTGCTGAGATGCAAATAAGACACAAGAAAGTGCTGAGTGAACACATTGGTTCGAAGAGTCAAAGCAAAGTGCTTTTTGTCCTTCTTTCTTGCCAGTAAACTGTAACACAGCCTCTCAGTGTGTTCCCCCTCTCCATGACGAGATGGGTTTTGACAGTCGTGTGCCGAGTGTTTGATCCGCGGGCTCCAGGAGAAGAAGCGAGGGCCCCGGGGTTTGACAGCGATGGTGCTGCAGAGCCCAAGGGACCGAGCATCAGCCACCGCTCTCAGATGTGAGCCGAGCATTTTCTCCCTCCAACATCGGCCAAACATTCCCCAGACCGCGGCACGCCGACAAACACAATGCACAGCGCTGTATGCACTGTCAGGAAGGAACAAGAGCATTTCACTGCGCTTCCCGTGTGGCCTGATTTATTCTAACCGCTCAAGACAAGGCCAAGGCGCTAAGGCTCTGTTGTGTTGCTTCTCATGCAGTTGTTTTAGTGAAAATGGAGATTTGATTTCATTACTGTGTGCCTTGTTTGTCAGTGCTGGCTGGGGATAACAATTTCCATAAAACCACATCCTGTAAGCATGAGATGTTTCATTGATGCCACACTAAAGGTCATTGTTTTGGCTGTTAAAAGCAACATCAAAAATAAAAATAAAAAAATATATAAATTATTAAGATGATTGTTTGTGCAACATTTGCACAGGAACTTTTTTTTTCCAAAGCAGAAGATCAATTGCTAATTCTTTGACATGTTAGCAATGTTGTTCTGTTGGTCAGCTGGTCCACCACTTCGGTCGTGACTGAAATATCAATACAAGCTATTGAATTGATTACCATGAGATTTTGTACAGACATTCTTGTTCCCCTCAGGATGAATTGTAATAACGTTGGTGATCCCTTCACTTTTCAGATATAAGTTTTTACTTATCGTGTGAAACATCTATCAGATGGATTGGCATTCACGGTTCTCAGACGATGTATTCTTATACTTATATTCTTACGTATATCTTTGGTGATCTCCCGACTTTTTTTTATAGCGCCACCATGAGGTTGACATATTTGTTTTAATGAAATGTCTCAACAACTATTGGATGGACTGCCATGAAATTTTGTTCAGACATTCTTGTTCTCCTTACGCCGAACTTTCAGCCGCGAAGTGTGGCCAGAGAGGACCTGCAGCCAATTAGTAAACAGGTCCTGTGACTCCTGTGAAATATTGACCTATGTTACAACAAATTCCTTCCGGCTTGAAACACATGAATACGCCTCCTGGCCGCAGAAAAATGTTATTATTGTGGCGAGCCGCTCGTTAGGATGAAGGATCGGCGTGAATTGTGATAACTTTGGTGATCCCTTCATTTTCCATCCAGCGTCATCATCAGGTCAAATTTTTAGTTTGTCCAATACTTTTGTTTAGGAATGCATACCTAATGGCCTTCCCATCAGCCTCAGCTCTAGCCTACATGCTAATCTAAGATGTTAATCGTGGTAATCATCAGCATGTCAGCATTGTCATTGTGAGTAAGTTAGCAAGTAGATGTTAGCATTTAGCTCAAAGCACCACTGTGCATAAGTGTAGCCTCAGAGAGTTGCTAACAAGAGACCCCCCCTCTATGTTTTATGACATATAAATATGTCTAATAAGGTATTTCTACAAGTTCAATTTCCTTGTTAAAATGTCTTAAAATAAGAAGGCTATTCTCAGTGTATGTGCACTTCAGGCCTCAATTTTCCACATCACGATTGGCTGCCATATTAGTTGTGATGTCACAAAACCTAAACTGAGATTTAAGGTGAGCACAGAGAAACTTTCACCGTTCAGCAGATGAATGTGAAAACAGCCCTGTAGTGTCAAACTGTGCCCATACGTCATTCTGCACAGTGAACATCCCAGTGAAATAATAACACGTGGAGCACATTTTTGGGTGGAAAGGGAGCTTTGAGCTTTTCTACAATGTTTGCTGCCTAAAACCTGGAGTAGTCTACAGTGCTCTTGTCAGTAATTACTGCCACAGCGATGGCCTGTCATGTTGTAATCCAGATGTTATCATGGTTGTTGAAGTGTTGTGGCCATTCATTTGTTGCACCCAGATTTGAAAACATCTGCCTTCCATATGGTGCTCCTTAATTATTAATGGGAGTATTTACAGTGCAGTAGTTATTCACGAAATTGAACTCAAATTAAACAATAAATTAAAACACAACTACTGCACTGTTCCCCTTTTACTTTTGCCCATGAACAAGGACACTAGAGCAGTTACTGAGTACTGGCCCGGAGTCAGCAATCTGGGTATTATAGGTTTCATCAATGCATATTGTATATTGTCAACACAGCAATTAGCCGTGTTTCCATTCGCATATTTTTATTTGCATTAGAAATGCTTTATGGAAATGGCAAAATTCGATGAAACATCCTCATTTGTGGAAAAAGTTTTTACGCTCGCTTGATGTGGTTTCTGCATTTGTCCAAAAAGAGTTGACGCGTTAAAATGGATTATGGAAACGCCTTCGTCGGATAAACTCTGACGTAGCGAACATTTAACTCATGTGACGCTGTTGGCGTCTTCTCGGATATTCCCATAACGTGTGAATGCTTGTCTTCATCTCTGGACAGCATGGAACATAGCACGGCCAATACTAGCTGACATGAAAAAACTATTAAAACTTGAAACAAATTCCTGAAGACATTTCTCCAGTTTTCTTTCATAGATGGTTAAGCCGACCAAGGCCGACTTGTTTTGTTTCCGGTTAGCAACCTCTACTTCTGCTACTCTGTTTACTGGCGGATTACAGCCATGCGTAGCCTATAGTGCCAACTTCTGACCAAACTACGCTGTAGCTGAGTTTATTCGCTGCAAACCAGTTGATGGAAATGCGTATATTTCATTTTTCTTTTTTGCGACATTTCAAAAGTTTGCTTAAAATTTGTTTGACGATTGAATGGAAACACAGCTACTGAGACATTTACAATCACCGATGAAAACAGTTGCACAAACAAAGCCTTAGTCCAGATTCACTCCAAATCAGGTGGCTAAAATGCCAGTCCTCCCATTCATTTGAATGTGTGTAGTGTGTTTAGGTTGTGGTGGTGGGGACCGCAAGGGGATGCCAAAAAACAACAACTGCAATGGCGAAAAGTTGAAACAGAATCACCTTTTGGAGAAACATACCGCAGTGACCAATCACGTAACCATCGATCAGACCAGAAGAAGGCCGCAGGAAGAAGAACCTAAATATCTAATGTTAAAAAATAGATTTATTGGAGAGAAAGCCATGCTAGTGAAAGGCAGCCAGTAATCTGCAACAGTTTAAATATTCGAAAGAGAAAAAGGGGAAAGACCTTGGCCAGTGTTGCGAAAGGAGCAGTCATCAAAGTGCACCGTGCAGTTTGTCCTTCTTCTCCAACGTGGCGTCGCAGGTCAAATACAGTTGGCACGAAAAAGGCGTCTTCAGTGCCAAAGGATGAAAAGAGTCTACTTACTGTTTAATTAGTTCACAGACAGAATGAGTTCAGCAGGTTTGTTTTGCTGAGCTAGAAAACTGGAAAGTACTTAGACCAGTGATATATGAAATTCTGCAGATACATGTTAGATTTGAATAATATTTTATCATTAAACTGATTGTTTCCTGTCAAACAAAATGTATTTTTTTTAAATAAATAAGTCGTGAATAGTGACAGATTATTTGATGTGATATTAATTGATCTTATTTATCCCCTTCAAGGTGGCAATCTGGTAATATCTCAATGTTTATCTTTGCTGATTGTTCACTGACAAGAATGACAAGTGTTGATTGGAGAATTGTTTGATATGGTAGTGTAGCAGCTGTTCAACACTAATTAAAGTGTTAAATTAACATTACCAAAGTGGATAAAACATGGGCACAAAGCTAATTAGTAAAATCAGTTGTAAGGGGAAAACCTGCCTTGAAACATTTAAAATCAGCCAACAGTACAACACCTCGTATTTCTGAATTTGTCAATTGGTCATTTACTTTCCAATGAAATTGGACAATGGAGTCTGAGAGCACAAAGCTGTCCAGTGCAAAGACAAGGACAAACACATCACTACTGAATCTCCTCTTTGACTTTTGGTCGTGATAATTCTCTATTGGTAACCAGAGGCTAATACTACATTGAAGAAGTTGAATCAGAAGAGTTAGAGAAAGCAAACTTATCATAAGCGTACTTAACAAAGATAATAAAAGCTTCAGTGGCATCAATTATCCTTCAAAACTGTTGGGAAAACAATAAAGATTGAGTTGAAATTAGAAGAATACTGATTTATTGAACAACATTGTCTATCATTTTTACTTTGGATCATTCCTGATGGACATACCCAGAGCCATATGGAAGAAAGAAGGGATGTCAACGGAGATAAGTTATTTATTACAGAACTTGTAAACAGCTGTGTTTTTTTTAGTCTACAGTGAACGTTTGATAACCTTGATAGCTTGTCCTTACTGATACAGCCTATATGGAAAAATAATATATAAACATACTGTATATGCCCCTATGCCAGTGAATGTAATGTGTTTGTCCTATTTATATTTCACTATATATAAACTACATTGGCCAGTCATGAATGTCCACATATCTTTGAAACTCATATATGTTGCATATTTAACAAAAACATATATATTTTTTTAATATAAATATATATAATATATATATATATATATATATATATATATATATATATAACATAAATTTCATAAATATTTGCATACATAGTTAATACATAGTACCATAAATGAAAATACAATATGTGTACCATCATTTGTCTCTCATTTCAGTTTTCCTGTATTAGCTTCTTGTAATAGGAGTTTTCCATTTTGGTTGCGTGGCTCTATATCAAGGTGTCTCTTATCCTAGTGAGGTTAGTGTTAATTCACTCTGTTGACACAAATATATGCTGTTTTACAATCCTGAAAAAGTAATAATAGCGCTGTCTGTTGTTGTTTGAGGCTGTTTCTTTTTCTCACCTCTTACTGGTATAATTTTCTCCATAAAATGGTAGAAGGCTTTTTACCTCACACATATCTGAAGATAAAAGAGTTGTCCTTTAAAATTATACACACTGTTTTTGTTTTGTTTTCACTTTAAAACATTTTCTCCAAAAAAAATAAATATAAAAATCCAGGTTGATTTGTGTTATTGTGTTTTTTCTTTTGAATTTCTGACCTGCTTGGATTCAAGTAAAAATAATGTGTTTACAGATGAAGCAGTTTAATCATAACGTGATCACACAGGCAAACATGACAGATACCACTGGAGTCGATCATAGGCGGGTTTTCTCCTGGTTGGTGCTCTCTTCTCTCTCCCTCTCTGTGTCTGCCACCGGTTGTTGCTATGGTTACGGTGGGAGTCACAAGCGGGAGACAAAGCTGAGCCATTTTACAAGCACGTATTCGGTCAAAACTCAGTTCTGTTTTTCACAAAAGTTGATATATTCTTACAGAGTTGTTCTATATGATTCAAACTGAGAAGGATTGTACAGTTTTTACACAAAATACATTCCGTTTGCACTATTTCATTCAGTTAAATTCATAATAACGTAAAAAGCACACATACAGTAAGGTCTTATAAGATCCCTCTGCATTAAAAAAAATTCTTTCCTCACTGTAGTGTAATGTAATGTTGATAAGAAATAAAAATAAGTATGATTTTTTATTTTTATTTTGTATTTTTAAGTCCAAAAGTGGTTAGGTGCTTTTGCCTCACAGCAAGAAGGTTCCTGGGTTTGATCCCCGGTCTGGACAGGGCCTTTCTGTGTGGAGTTTGCATGTTCTCCCCGTGTCCGCGCTGGTTTCCTCCGAGTTCTCCAGTTTCCTCCCACCACCAAAACATGTATCCCCCCAGGGTGGGGCTGCATCAGGAAGGGAATCCAGCGTAAAACCTCTGCCAAATCAATGTGAGGATCAATGATCCACTGTGGCGACCCCTAACAGGAGCAGCCGAAAGACGAACAACAACATTTTTTAAGTCCAAGAGTATTCTCTGGTATCTTCACTAACAGTTGTGATGCCTCTCTGATTTTGTCCTGTCCGTTTCTTGCCTTCAGCACATTACTTCATGTGTCTTGGCATCCATGTTTCAGTTGCTTTACCTCCTCTTTTCAGTCAAAATTCTGCAGTGCATTCTTCTGTAGGACTACAACTACCATTGTACAGTCAGGTGGGAGTTGCAGAGGCGTTCACGGGCTCCACTTCGCTCCACAGAAGCCACCTGTTGGTTATTGGTGCACATGACAACGGGGAAGGTTTGCAGGATAGATGGTTAATTAGCTGCTCATCTGCAGCACACTAAACATCATGTAAACGCACTTGCAAAATGTCACCTATAGGCCCGGTTAGATGCTCTTACGGTCTGTACTCTTAATACCATTAACAACACGCTGTCTGCCCATGACATGCAGGCTACAGCCTGTACTTTGTTTCTTGTTCCCTACGGTGTAACACCGGCACTCTGGCAGCCTGTCAGCTGCTGTCAATCAAATACAGACAGGGACACGCCCCTCCAGCCCAAAGAAAACTAAAAAAAATATGAACAATACATTTAAAAAACATACTGACATTATTTTTGACAACAAAAAGGGAATGAATAAATGTGATTTGGGACTTTAAGTGCCCCCCTGCTGGTACAGTGGTAATTACGCAGTGCAGGGTCAATATTTGAGTGGCAGAATACAATGAGACATCCTTAAACTACAAGGATGACAGCTATGAATATGTATATTATTAAAACCATTTTATTTTACAATATGTAGGCCTATTATCAAAAATCCAGTTCCTGAAGTAGACATTTCGTTAGTTATTATTAATTATTGTTTAACCTTTATTTCCATTTGAATAAGCTACATATAGAATATATCTGCTACACATCTCACAGGAAGCTGCACTGACAGTCCACTGGCACTTCAAAGGCAACTCTAGGGACTGGATGGCTTCTCCTCGACGCTCGAAACAAAGCTCCAGGGATTCCCACATCTCGCTGTTGACAGTGATGTGTTGTTTCACTTCACACTGTTATAAAGATTGCTATGACATGTCAGGCAATAACAAAACTAGTAGCAATCTGATACTGGCACGTGTATTGATATTTAGAAAGCTGTTTTGTTTTGGCCATATTGAATCACTGGATGCTGAAAACAAAGCTTTGCAGTTTTATATGATGAATAAATAATCATAGCCTATACCAGTCATTTCCCAAATTAATGGGCATTTACAACATTAGTAGTGTCTTGGATGTATATGTGGATACACTTAATACCTCCTTTGTGGAAAAAAAGTATAATTTTGATTTATAATTTTTTTAATTTTCTGTCTCAAGTTGTTTTCTATTCAAACCCCTTATATTGTAGTTATTAAGGGTTTTAAAATTGCATTTGTTCTCATGTGTTAACTCACAAAGGTATGGATATTTAATGTAAGACATTGCATTGCTGAGGCGTTCCCAGGCCAGACGAGATATATAATCTCTCCAGTGTGTTCTGAGTCTACCCCGGGGCAGTTGCTTACCAGTTGGACGTGCCCGGAAAACCTCCAAAGGGAGGCGTCCAGGAGGCATCCTGATCAGATGCTCGAACCACCTCAGCTGGCCTCTTTCGACGCAAAGGAACAGCAGCTCTACTCCGAGCTCCCTCCGGATGTCAGAGCTCCTCACCCTCTCGCTGAGGCTGAGCCCAGCCACCCTACGAAGGAAACTCATTTCGACTGCTCGTATCTGCGATCTCATTCTTTTGGTCACTACCCAAAGCTCATGACCATATAGATGAGGGCTGCAACGTAGATGGACTGGCAAATCGAGAGCTTTGCCTTCCGACTCAGCTCCCTCTTCACCAAAACGGTCCGGTACAGCCCCAGCATAACTGCAGATGCTACACCTAACCGCCTGTCCATCTCCCGCTCCATTTTACCCTCACTAGTGAACAAGACCCCGAGATACTTAAAAACTCCCTCGCTTGGGGCACAGACTCACTCCCAACTTGGGGGGTGCAGTCCACCGTTTTCTGGCAGAGAACCATGGCCTCAGACTCAGAGGTACTGACTCTCATCCAGACTGCTTCACCCGCGGCTGCAAACCGCCCCAGGGCGTGCTGAAGGTCACAGTCTGATGAAGCCAACAGAACCACATCATCTGCAAAAGAATAGAGAATTCTGAGGGCCCCAAACCGGACACTCTCCTCCCCCCGGCTGCGCCTTGAGATCTTGTCCATGAAAACGTATGTATATATGTAAAATACCTTAATCTCTTATGTGTTGTATTTATGCAAAGTCTATTTATTTTG
The DNA here is from genome assembly GCF_043250625.1 of Sebastes fasciatus. NCBI lineage: Eukaryota > Metazoa > Chordata > Actinopteri > Perciformes > Sebastidae > Sebastes > Sebastes fasciatus. The sequence continues at coordinate 6,539,485 of NC_133800.1, forward strand.
AATTTATGACATCATACAGGATCACTATATTATTACATATTGTATATGTCCATATATGATCCATAAGTGTATTTCTATTCCACATATATGTGCAGTGTATGTGTATGGGAGTATCCAGCAGCCCTTTGTTCTTTTTAAATCTATGATGATTTTTGCTCTGCACAGAAACAATCCACACTAAAATACAGAATATGTCAGAATATTTGAAAAGTTTTTTCTTTGTGGAAACAGTTTTAGCATTTTATATTGCAGCTTCTCCACTCATGCCTGTACAGTAAACAATAGCTGGTGATGGACACTATCTTTAGGGGTGATAAGTCCACTTCTGGCTGGCTGTGTAGCTGTCTTGGCTCTAAAAAGATGCCCTTGATGGATGGAGTGAACATTCACCACTTAAAAGCAGAGTAGCCTAACAATGCTGCTGCTCGGAAAATAACTGCCTGAGAAGAGGATTGCTTGTGCCATTTGAAGCCAGCATCCCAGCACTCACATCATCTTCTGACTTGGGTGGTAGGAGCATGAACGTGGTACTCCAGATACACAACACTGTGCTTTTCTGACATGCATTATACCATCAGGTATTTGATGATTGTTACCATCAGGGAAAAAGACACAATAATCCCACTATACACTACCTGCTCAGCACCAAACAGCAGACAGACACACTCAGACTAGCTGGTGAACATAGCAGAGCATTTAGCAGCCAGATATTTCCCTCAGGAGTTGGTGGAGACCAAAACAGACCTAGGAGAGTGAACATAAACAAGACTCCAAATGAATACTAATGTTGTTCCGTATCTGATGGATGTGTAAAAATGCAACCACTATATATAACCTTAAAGAATTTAAAAAGAAAAACATAATAAGCTTTCAGCATATTGTAATTCAAGAGCTCTGAGAGAAAACTAGACTTTTGCACCTCCTCATGGCTCTGTTTCCAGGCTTTAAAAAATCTATCTATCATAGGCCATTTCAGAGAGAGAGAGAGAGCGTTCCTATTGGCTGTGCTCCGGCTGGTGGCCGGTGCTGGGTAATTCCTCAACAGATTTCAACATGGCTGCTGGGTCACAAACGTTCTCATTTTACAGCTAAACAGTACACGACAGGATGTGTCTGAAGACATTTGAGGTGAGAAATAGACATTACAGTAACAGAATACCGACTCATATTTGATCAATGTTGCCTATTTTTACCATTTTATCAGAGTTTGCAAGTGATTGGCTTGTGGCTCTCACAGACGGCAGCTGGACGGCAGACTCCAGATCAGCTCTGAGTGGTTGTTTTCCTCCAGTCTGTGAAATCCTGCAGATGCCATTAGGAGCACTGGAGGACACCTAACCTTTTCTTAATCATATTTGCTCCATTTCTACCCACTGCAGCTTTAAGAGGGGAAATTAAGTCAGTTTTGTGTTTACAGCTTGTTTCCGCTGCCCCAAAGTGAAAGCAAACAGTGCATCAGTGCATGGATTCCCAAGGCTTGCTTGTTAACATCAGCCTTCATAGACACATGATAGAAAAAAGCAAAGATGTCAAAGTTCACTCTTTATACAAGATTATACAATGTTGTGGCACAAATAATAGTTATGTTTAAAGGTCTTTTCAGCTAAAACATCTTGGCTTTTTTCACAATCTGACCTTACCGATGTTAAATAAACTAATCAATAATAAAATAAATAATGCAGAGTTACTGACTTCTTCCTCCTGTTTTTCCTCTTGAGTACTAATTTAGTTTTGGTATTTTTCAGGCCAGCATGCTTCAGTTTAGGGAAAAGACAGTTGCACACCACAACTTTCTCCCTCAACTGTCGAGGCACAGCGTGCAGCTCGTGTTTCTGTAGCTGTTTATGCGAGATTAATAGCTTTTGTTTAATTTCAGCCCGAGGGAGGGTTGAGTATTATCAAAAATAACCCAGGGGAGAACCATTTAGTTTCTTACTTATGGCGTTTTAATATCTTTCATAATGGTACAAATTTAATGATGCACTGGTCCATTAGTGCTTTTATAATGGCTAAAGAGAGTGTTTGGCATTAAAGTAACATCTTATTAGCAAAACAGAAACCTTTAAAGGAATAGTTCAACATTTTGGGAAAAACACGAGCATTAGGTGAGAACATCGATACCACTGTCTAATGTCTGTATGCTAAATATGAAGCTTGCCAGTAGTGGGCTGCTTTGCTTCGTATAAATGCTGGGAGAAGGATGAAACTGCTGGCCTGGGTCTGTCCAAAGGTTAAGTATGTCACTGCACCCAACCAAGAAAGAGTTCCAGTGAGTCTCTGTAAAACCCAATAGGCAACTTCCAGGTCAGTGAAGCCAGTGCGGAAGTGCCTTAAACTTGCATTCTTTCTAATAGCCAGCAGGGGGCGACTCCTCTAGTTGCAAAAAAAAGTCTGATTGTATAGAAGTCTATGAGAAAATGATCCTGCTTCTCACTTGATTTATTACCTCAGTAAACATTGTAAACATGAGTTTATGGTGTCAATCTTTAGTTTCAAGTCTTCTTCAATACAGCATGAAGTTCATTTAGTAAATGATGGTCCCATTTAGAGTCAAATAGACCATGAAGCAAGGGATGCTTTAGGGCGTGGCTACCTTGTGATTGACAGGTCGCTACCACGGTGTTGTCCGGTCTGGGAGTTGTACGAGTTTTACAGTGTGTTTTCAGTTCATAAAAGTTAGTTCTAACCTTTTTGGTCGCCTTATTCAGCGTTCGGTTGTACCCTCTTGTGCATACTTGCCAACCTTGAGACCTTAAAAAAAGGGAGGATTTTGAAACCAAAAAGGGGGTCTGTGGGTTCTCCCCCAGAAAAATTAGAGTTTCAGAGACTTAGCTTCTTGCATTCGGGTGACTTTAAAAGAATGAAAATAACAAAATAATAAGTACACTGCAACAGCATTTTTATGTTAAACTTTTAATTATACCTTTAATTCTCAGGAAATAAAACTGAATATATTGCCCCCTCGGAGGTGTGAATCTCTGGTATAAACTAATATTTTTATTTGTTTTTGCTCTTGCTTGAGTATTTCTTTCTCTTAGTACTCTCCATCACTCACTCACTGAAGGTCCTTTCAGACACAACACGACAACGTCACCACTGTGCTCTGAAACCGAGCTCAAACATGAGCTCAAAGTGCGCTGTGTCGCTGGCATAGACTGCTCTCTTCCTCCGGGAAACAACATTTGATGTAGCTCTATTGTTGTCCGGGTGGAAACAGTAGGGATTATACACACTGTACAGTTCCAGAAACAGGCTAAAATAATGAAAAGGAAAAAAAGTGAAAATTTGCCAGAAATCGGGAGTAATATGGGAGAATTGTGACCCCGGGAGGAAACCGGTAGAGGGCAATGAAAAACGCGAGTCTCCCGGGAAAATTGGGAGGGTTGGCAAGTATGCTCTCATGTCACTTCTGGATGCAAAAAAAACAGCATAGCGACGGCCAAAATGTCGAACTCGAGGCTTCAAACGGCAGTCCACAAACCAATGAGTGACATCACGGTGACTACGTTCACTTCTTATATACAGTCTAAGGTAAAACCACATCATGTCGTTTTTATACTTCTGTTTTTTTACGGATTGAATAAACAAGATAGCCTATAATATGTTAATAAGTGAGCTTTAGAGCTGCTGGTAGGCAGATGTGTTTGTTTGGTTTTACCTTTGAAAATATCCAGGCTAGCTGTTTTCCCCTGTTTACAGTCTTTGTGCTAAGCAAAGCTAACTGTCTGTAGCTTCATATTTACCAGACAAACATGAGTGGTATCAATTGTCTGCATTTTTCCCAAAATGTCAAAACAGGGGCGACCTCTAGACCTGCGACCTGGTATAGTGTGCGCCCCATATAGGCTGAGTCCTTGGCAGCGACCTGGGTTTGATTCCGACCCGCAGCCATTTGCTGCTTGTCATCTCCTACCGCCCCCCCCTTTCCTATCATTTTCCAGCTGCTCTAATTAAGGCAATAAAAGTCAAACCAGTCCTTTACAATTGTAACATTCTGGCTCTGTTTCCAGAGCCCTCAGACTTTTTGTAATTACTATCTGGCATGATAAGCCAAAGAGGTTTGGTTTTCTGGGTTTGGGGGTTTTCTGTTTGTTGTGTTTTCACTTGTCTTATGTTATTCATTTATGTTTAGTCTGTTCCTGTTTTATTTTGTAAGTTCTTTGTTTTACTTCCTGTGTGTTTTCCCGCCTTTGTGATTGTCTGCCCCATAGATATATAGATTCAGCATTGGCCTTTGGATCGTATGTCAACGTCGCCGCCATATTGGGGAGGTCAGGACTGGCCCGTAAACACATACAAGTGAACTGGGGAGCTGCTGTTTTTCTGGATAAAAAGCACTATAACATTTCCATTTCTCAACCGATTTCAATGAGTGTTTTTTTTTCTATATTGGACCGGTAATTCTCAGCAAAATGGATTCAGTTCATTTAGCCTAACGTTAAGCTTAGCTAATGTTGATACACACTTTTGAGCGTCTAGCAGCAATTATAGCCTATTAAGTAACTGGAGACAAAACTTACTTTAAGAGTACTTAAAGAGTTACTGGTTCAATCTAACCTACAGTACTCCATGTAGATTATAAATCGCTGAATATGAAAACGACTCATTGAAATCGATTGAGGAATGTAGATGTTATAGTGTTTTTTATCCAGAAAAACAACAGCTTCACTTGTATGTGTTTACAAGCCAGTCCTGACCTCCCCAATATGGCGGCGATGCTGACATATCGCAACAATGGGCTGGAGTGGCCGATACTGTATCTATGTATATATCTATGATCTGCCCCGCCCTGATTTGTTCCACTTGTGTCTAATCACCCTGTGTGTGTTTCCCCTGGTTCATTGTCAGTTTGTCGTCTCTCCTTGGGAGAAAAAGTCCAGTATGTTACTAGTATTAGTTGACCAGTGTTTCCGTGTCCCTGGTTTGTGTTTTTGGATTTGCCTCTGTTGACTGCCTGCTCCTGGACTGTATCCCGTAAGTTTATTTCGTCATCATCATTATATCATTGAACACCACCTGCTGTCTCCTCATCAGTGTTTTCTGCATTTGGTAAACCTGCTATTCCTGGAATTGTGACAATTCTGCAATGGTTTAGGTGGTTCAAAGCATGTTTTTACACAAAGATTTAACCAGTCGCCATACTGATTTTCAAGTGTTGTCTTCAAGTGTCGCAATTTGTTTTGCTTGAATTTCCATAATAGTGCAAAATATAGACAGTGAGCACAAACAATAATGCCTGGATTTCAAACGGGATGAAAGCATACAGCACAGCCAAATCATACAGTAGCTTTTCAGAACAGATGTTGATAGCTTAACTTTGCATTTACAGTACTAAGGACATTTATTTTATCACATATGTTTTAGCTAAAAAATGTATGATCTGTCTGACATTTCACTCAAAATGAAATATTGTTTAATAAGGTCCTTGGTGTCTTTAATTTGGAGATGTGCTCAGACGGCTGAGTAGAGGAGTAGCCTCAGGCATCCTTGTAATTCTAGTACTGATCCCAAATGGCATCTGTTTGTGTATGAAATTATTCAGCTGGCCTCCTGTTCAATTCATGTCTTTGCAGCTAAATTCTACTAAACTACTTCAAATACGCTAGTCATGTATCTAGAAGTTATGCACCTCGGGGACTGAGAAGCTTGTGGAAATGAACAAACTGCATTAATCGTGTCTTTATCTTCAGTTAAACGGAGGGCATATAGAACATGCTCTCACATCTAAGTCGCAACACAAAGCAGTTTAATCCTTAGCCCTCTGGTCTCATCAATCAGTTTCTTAAATGCCCTTGGAGGGTCACAAAAAAATAGATGTATGAGTGTTTGGCATGACGGTGTGAGAGGTCCACATTCCTTGAAAAACTCCACACGATCCCCGTCACTTAGCAACAAGAAAATGTGAGGGGGAGAGAGCCAGGACCTCATAAAATAGTCCTAATCCACTTCTCACTGATTTTAGACAAGATACATGATTACAAGCACTTTTCGCTGTGGTGACCTTTTTGAGAGCATAATCACAGTCTGTGCAAATGTGTTCTTTAGAGCTCAGCAGCTGGCCACAGATCAGGAGAGTTAAAAGATAAATCACTGTTAAAAAGGGATCCCCTTTCCATTCTGCAAAAAAGGGCATTACCAGGACAAAGCTTCTTTCAAAAATCACGCACCACAAAAATTTGGTTCAAGATCTAACAGAAGATATCTGTAACCATATCTTAAGTTTTAACTGATCACCTGAAGGTTCACAGTACACAGAAATTGCAGCAGAGTGAGCGCTCTCTTCTTTTGTGTCTCTACAGGGGTACAATACTGCACCAACAGTACTAGCTTTAAAGATTTCTATCTTTCTAGGCCAGAGACACCGTAAATGTGTGGGCTGCTGTCATGGTACCACACATTGTAATGATGCTGCTCTCAGTAATAAAAAAGCATGTTATGCTGCATTATGTCATGTTATATAAGATGTTTTTTGTAAATTTTTACCATTAACAATCGTGACAAGAGAAGCTGTAGTTGTAATAGATCACAGCTCTTTACAATACTCTTTACAGCCCTATAAACTGTAACAGCTACTATTGGTTAAACTCCGAGGAGGGATGATATAAAATGTTGCCATCTTTATTAAACCTCAATTTACACCTCATGATCAGTTGAGACTCTGAAGAGGTCATAGTTTGGCTTAAATTTCATCCAGGACTTTACTGGACTGCAGTGAGCATTTATCATTATATTTATCAATAATTATGATCAACATTACTGTACATCAAACCTGCTTAGTTAATTTGGCTTTTAAAGGGACTAAGTTTTTACACATACTATGTATTATTTTAATCACTTTTTTTGCCAAAGTGTGAACAGGTTGTAACCTAACCCAGCCTGTAGACTGCTTTTAATGTGAAAAATGAGGGCCTGTTTTTACAGGAAAATCCAACGGATGATCATGAGACGTCATGTAGTGCGAACACAAGTGCGAGCAACAGGAAGCTGACTGCCGTTGACGGCCACAGGTGTCACTGTTAACAAGCAATTTCTGATTCTTACATAGAGTCCCTTTAACAAAATGGAAAGTGGACCACTTTATACATATTTCCTGCTCATACCTTAGGTATCTTATATAGATAGATACATTTAACTTTTTTCACCTCTATAACTATTTTGGCTTTCTAGGTAATAAAGAAATTGAAAATTAATTATCTTAGATTTTTATTTAAAGTGGCTATAATTAATACTTTTATGTTAACAATGACTGTTTGCATGTGAAATACTGCCACTCATAATAACCCATTGATTAGCGCTTGACTCTGCAGCTTCCTCTCAGCTCTGTGGAGCTCTTTAGTGTCTTTCAGCTCATTGATTTGCTTTTTCAGCAGCAGCAGAGCTCAAACACACTGTACACCACTACTAGTTAACAACTAGCTGCATTTAGCAGTTAGAGACAGATATCTCCCTCAGGAGTTATTGAAGCGCAAAATAGAGCTAAGAAGAGAATGAATGTTAGGCCCAATCCCAATCTCCCCACTCACAGACTCGCAGACTTTGAGGCGCGTTCCCGCAAAGTCTGTGAGGGTTTAGGGATGTCCCACTGTCAAATCCTCAAGTCCTTGAGGGCTCTCTCACAGACATTTTGAGCCCTTTATGAATACTTTCCATACGACTGCATTTCTGTAGACTTTGCCGAAGGGAAAGTCATAAATTCATAGTGTTGTGACGTTAAACACAGGGTTACCACGGTTACCAGAGGAAGCCCTGGAGGTGTGTAAAAAACATGATAAACAAGGGAAACGGCACATGAGTGTTCAGGCTGGCATATTTAAATTTACATTAACATTAATGATTTATGATGGTACATAAAAAAAACACATGAAATCAGAGGAATGCAAGCATTTTACACATCTGGTTTATTCATCAACCATTTCTTTTAATTTTGCTGAAACAAGGAAATTGATCATTTGTAACTGTCAAATTATCAATTTACTTGTTTTTGTTTCTCTAGGCAAGAGCCTTGAAGACGCTCAAATAGGCAGTAAAAAACGTAAAATAAAAACCCACAATTGACATCGTCAAGGTAACGTGATATGTCGCCACAAAGTGCTGTCCCATTCGTATTTATAGCATTTCAAGCCCTTGCAGCCTCTCACACTCAACCATTTACCGGGTGACGTCAGTCAAGTCCCTGAGGGTTCAGGGTTTAAGGCCTTAAGGTGATTCATCTGGGTAAATGGCAGCCAAACAACAGACTGATATTTAGTCTGTTGTTTGATTTTAGTCTGTAAATGAATGCTAATGTTGCTCTGTGTCTTCTGGATGTATAAATAGACAACTGGTGTTTAACACGTTATGGGTGATAATATGTCAGTGTTGTGTTTGCAGCTTGTTTCTGCTGCCCCTAGTCGCCAAACAATCTGTTATTGCAGGTTTAATTAAATTAGACTTTTTCACTCAATTACCTGTTTAATCCCTTTTCCAGCCACAAATGAGCAGTTGCTCCTGGTATCTTGAGAGATATTCTAATTATTAAATAAACCCATCACAGACTATACTCTATTTAATTTCTCTCTCTTTCCTTTTTAGTTTGATAGTTTACAGCATGGATACAGACAGGAGACATGGAAAGAAAGAGAGTGTGGTATAATATGCAGGAACAATCCACGGCTGAAATTGAACCGGGGAGTGGGGAGCATTGCCGTTATATGGTACATGTCTTAACGCCCCCTCTTTACCATTTCGATTCCTTTTTTCAAAAGGCTGTGATGCAGGTAGTGTTGTAGTTTTCTCTGTTTACTTGGAACTTTCACTGAACAGATCAAACATTTTCAGTGAAAAAAACAAAAACAAACACTAGAAATCTAAACAGCCAGCGAACATCGGCAGGCCTCTATGGCTCTGACAGAGAGAGGATGCGATAGCAGGATGAGGAAGAAGAGGAGGAAGAGGAAGCTCATTCGGGCTGCCAGCCAGTGTCCCCCAGGCTACATGAAACACTGATGGACTTGATAGATTGGCGAGAGCACCAGGGGGTTCGGGCTGAGCTGAGCACTGACCGAGCTCCAGTGCTGGGAGGAAAAATAAATCTGGCTGACACCAGCCGAGCGAGATCCGCTCCACACAGAGGCGTCATCCAACAACTCAGGCTTATCGAGGAACAATCAAAAGTTAGATTGTGTTCGGGGATAAACATGCCATGTGTGGTCGCTGTCATGGTGATATGGCTTCTGAGTTAATTTCCTGTCAAAGCATAAATAAAGAAATATGGAAGGATTTTCATTGTTTTTGGACAGTGATTGACATGGAGCATGTTTTATTATTTCAGATGTGCCTCAGGAAGGACTTGATGCATTGAAGAAAACATGCACAGTGAAGCGTCAATACCAGGCATTTCATTTATGGTTCACAGAGACAGGAACATCAAACTAGACTAGGGGACGGAACCTGCCAAAATCAAAAGATAAATGGATAAACAAATCAATGAATCAATATGTCATTAAATGCAGCAAAAATAATTCTAAAAATAAATTAGCCATTAATTGATAAAATGTGACATACATTGATATTTCTGTTTCTGTGTTTTTATTTTTATATTTATTTATTTAATTTGCATATATTTATAATTTATTTATTTTTGCGTTTATATTTTATTTATTTTATATTTATTTTTAAATGTGTGTATTTATTTATGTATTTATGCATTAATTTGTTTTCATTTATGCACGACTTTTCCCTTTGCATTTTACCCTTTATTAATTTCCCCAAACTTAGATAAACTTAAATAAATGCAAAAATAAATACATAAATAAATAAATGCAAAAATAAATAAAAATAATTGCAAAACAAAATTAATACATTTAAAAATGAATAAAAATACATATACAAATAAAAGGGAAAAGTAAACAGAAGAGTAAATAAGGAAATTAATACAAAGATAAATAAGTAGTGAAGCAAATTAAAACACAATATCAATTTATGTCACATTTTATCAAATAATAAATGGCTACATTTACTTTTAATATAATTTTTTTGCCACATTTACTAACTTACTTACTTATTGAGTCATTTATTTATTCATTTATTTTTGATTTTGTCAGTCTCCATCTTCCATACTAGACATCCTCCTTTCTCTACAAATATACATGTACAGTGTAACACATCCAATATGTATGGCTATACATATAGACAAAACCATATATCACCTGTCACTGAGGGTGTCTAGCCTGAACCCAAGGTGTTATTTGACAGGGTTTTTAATCAGCCAAGGTAAATGTTGTCTCTGGATCCCCAGGGGGTGCAGGGAAGGAGGATGGAGGAGGATGGGGGAGGATGGGGGAGGATGGGGGAGGATGGGAGGGTGCAGGCAGTGACTGTGATGTGCCTCCTTCCATTAGCCAATCCTGGTGTGATGGAGACAATGTTAAATCTCCTGATGGAATCTCTACAGCACCACAGATAGGCTCTGTACGCGCAGCCAGCCAACTCCATCATCCGTCCTCCCAAATGAATTATAATGGAGAAAATGGCCAATGGGTGATGGAGATTGATTCAAAAGAAACATGAGTGGTAATCAATATGGTTCGCTGTGCAGCCAAGCAACATAAGACTCCCCACACTGCTTACCCCCGGCTAAAGTTGGGCACCATCGTGCTGCCTGTATGTAATTTATGATAAAGGTGTCGCTCTCAGAACGATACGCCACAGCTGAGGGAGCCAGGCACATAAGGAAAATAAGAGCTCCTCACAAAAGAAAAAAAAAGTTGCCTGCGCTGTTAAATTCTGTTTTGTTCATGTGATGATGGATTGATCCAAGGCATCCCATAAAAAGTTAAAGCTGAATGATGCTTTTAAAGAGGCTTTGAATGACAAATGATGCAGATGAAATGTTCTCAGGCCTCTGTAGCAGAGTAGAGTTTTCATGCAAACTTTTGTTTAAAGGAATAGTTTGACATATTGGGAAATACTTCTATTTGTTTTCTTGCTAAGAGTTGGAGGACAGGATCGATACTGATGTTATTTCATCTGTGTTAGTTAGTTTAGCTTAAAGAAACAGTACACAAGATTGGAGCATATATGATTTTAAAAAGTTATTTTTTTTAAAACGGTAACTGTATCCTGACAGTAGTGCATGAGACAGGTAATCTGAAAAAAATCACATGCTTCTGTGTCCTCTGATGCTCCTAATGGCATCTGCAAGATTTCACAAACCGGAGGAAAACAATTAATCAGAGCCGAGCTGGAGCCTTGTCATCTCTGAGCAGCTGTCAATCACTCCAAACTAGGCATCTCATTTTACAACTAAACAGTAAGCTACAAGATTCTGAAAACATTTTACATGAGAAATAGGCATTACAGTAACAGAATATTGATTCATATTTGATCAGAGCTGCGTAGTTTGACCGTTTGATTGGAGTTCGCGTGTGACTGACAGCGGCGTTTGTAGAATGAACAGCCAATAGGAACGCTCTCTCTCTCTGAAATGACCTGTGATTGGCCGAAGTCTTGTCGCGGGCTAGATTTTCTAAAGCCTGAAAACAGAGCCATGAGGAGGTGCAGAAGTCTAGTTTTCTCTCAGAGCACTTGAATTACAATATGCTGAAAGGTTATTATGGAATTTTTGCCCAATGATGCCAAAAATAGTCTGCCTACTGCCGCTGGAAACAGTGGTATACAGTAATCCTGAAATAGCCCGGCACACCACAACTTGCTGTTTTTATTTTACTCTTTGGGATTTGCACAGATTAAACAAACAAGATATAACATGTTAATTAATGAGCTTTAGAGGTGCTGGGAGGTGGATATGTTTTAACTTTTGGACAGAGGGTACCTGTTTCCCCCCATTTCTAGTTTCCATGCTAAGCTAAGATTTATGTAGCTTACAGACATGAAAATGGTATTGATCTTCTCATCTAACTCTCTGCAAGAAAGCAAATACATGTAATTCCCTTAGGGCTTTCAATCAATTAATCACGGTGAATCGCAAATTAATCACGCATTTTGTATCTGTTCAAAATGTACCTTAAAGGGAGATTTGTCAAATATTTATTACTCTTATCAACATGAGAGTCGGAAAATACGCTTGCTTTATGCAAATGTATGTATATATTTATTATTGGATATGAATTAACAACACAAAGCAATGACAAATATTGTCCAGAAACCCTCACAGGTGCTGCATTTAGCATAAAAAATATGCTCAAATCAAAACATGGCAAATTCATGCTGTCAGTGTGTCAGTGTGCTGACTTGACTATGACTTGCCCCAAACTGCATGTTATTATCATAAAGTGGGCATGTCTGTAAAGGGGAGACTCGTGGGTACCCATAGAACCCATTTTCATTCACATATCTTGAGGTAAGCGTAAGTTTGGAGCGTTATTTATCCTCCTTCTCGAGTTAGTTTGACATGGTTGGTACCAATGGATTCCTTAGCTTTTCTAGTTTCATATGATGCCAGTATCTTCAGTCTAGCAAATTTGCATTAACACACACTATTATCACGTTAACTTTGACAGCCCTAATTCAGATGGAACATTCCATCGCATTTACTACAACCTAAATTACATTAATTGGTCACAGAGAACATTCCCGATGATTTCCTAAACGTTCTTCCCTCTACAGATAAAAGAGACAAAGGATCCAGTGAGATGACCACAATGTGTCTACAGTACGACCTCAGCAGTACAGACTGCCTCCTTATCAAAGACGTTCTTATTTCTTGTGAATTACACATGGAAGGAGGCTTGTAGGCCAGCATGCCGTTCTATAGATAACCGAGGCAGCTCAGCGGCAACAGAAAGCAATGATCAATACTGAATTTGTGGCAGGTCATAGCTCACGAGCAGGGTAGTGAGGGGTGAAGCATACTTTTCTGTATCCACGTGGGGTGCATACAAATACTCTTCTTTTCACAGTCAAAGTCAAGAAAAGGATGTTGATATGCTCGAGTTCTCCGAGGTCAACCGCCCCTGTTTTTATACAGCCATGACAGCTGCCCGGTAGGGGCTACAATATCAGAAGATGAGAAGTGAAAGGGGGATTGAAAAGATTAAATTTTACTTTCACTGTCAGAAATCATTTGGATGTGAGGTATATAGTGTGGTGGAGAGGAGGGAACCATATGCAATGAGCATTTCAGTCGTTGGGGATGTCATTTTGCCAACAAGGGCTGAATAGTATACATACTGACAGTCCTCTCTGACAGCGTCTACCCAGCAGGCTCCACTTCATCTGCACACTGAATGCGTTCTCCTTTATTTATTCATTCATTTCCACGTGGCCAAGTGCTGTCACTTTGATGAATGGGAGCTGGAACTGGCCAATTGTTTTCACTCGACGGGACAAGTCTCACACGCTCTGAACTTAAACGTCCTCCTTGTCAGAGGAGCTCTGCCATTCCCGGCCCACGTACCGCTGCCGTTGTTCTCACACGTACAAAGACACCAGCCCCCCCACCTCACACCCCTGGGGCTTTTCTTATTAGAATCTACCTGAGCAATAGGGGCTGTTTGCTTCAATTTCATCTCCACGGCTCAAAATGCTTCATGCCAGGTGGAGATATGGAGTCGGCTCCAGGTTTTGGAGTGTTGAGGACGTAACCATGGTGGATGTGTAGACGAAGTGTGGTGAGGCCTTGGCACTGTTGCTGCTGTCTTGCTTGCCCTTTGACACCTACGAGAGAGCTAGTTAGCCTCTAGTTCATTTAGTCAAAGTCAGAAACATTGTTCATTTTAAAGCTGCAGTGGGTAGAAATGAAGCAAATATGATTAAAAAGAGTTATTTTAATAAAATGGTCACTATATCCTGACAGTAGTGCCAGGACAGGTAATACAAAATAATACTTACAAAAAATTCAAAATCATGTGCCTCTGTGTCGTCCGATGCTCCTAATGGCATCTGCAAGATTCCACAGAACGGAGGAAAACAACCAATCAGAGCCGAGCTGGAGTCTGCTGTCCAGCTGCCGTCTATGAGAGCCCGCTGTCAATCACTCGCAAACTCCTACCAAATGGTCAAACTAGGCAGCGCTGATCAAATATGAATTAATATTCTGTTACTGTAATGCCTATTTCTCTCCTCAAATGTTTTCAGAAACATCTTGTAGTGTACTGTTTAGCTGTAAAATGAGATAGTTTGTGACCCGACAACCATGTTGAGAACAGTTGAGGAAATACCAAGCACCGCCCACCAGCCGGAGCACAGCCAATAGGAGGGCTCTCTCTCTGAAATGACCTCTGATTGACCAAAGTCTCCCGTCAGAGACTAGATTTTCTAAAGCCTGAAAACAGAGCCATGAAGAGGTTCAGATGTCTATACTACAGCGCCTGACTTCTGCTTTTTCTCCTGTTATAATTACTTGAGGTCACTAGAGGTCGCGGTCGTCTTCTTTTATTCCTTCTTTCGGTTATCTACCATGTGAATCGATGATAAAACCTACTGGTGGGTAAAGTAGGCCCCTACTGACCCACATCTATGAGACTTATAACCACTGATAACACACATTTAATGACCCCGATAACAGTCTAATCCTCTGACAAATTTTACCTCCTCAATAAAACAACAAAATATTCTGAAATACACATGCTACCACATTATAGAAATGTCTATAACGGAACATTTAATATGATCTCATGCTCTCCCCTCACAGTAACATTTCATCTCTTTAACCGCATCTAAAGTCAGACTATGTAACAGAACTGGAGTCATTCTAATGAATGTCAATGAATTGTGAGAGGTGAAACAAGGAGCAGAGATCAGAGTTTGAAGAGTGGATTGAGATGGAAATTCATGAATGTCAGATTTTTTTTCTGAATGATTCATCTCAAGCTGTCAAGTCACTGCTGCTGTTGCATTCAATGATGATAGTTACAATAATATAATATAAGATAATCACTTACTCTGCTATGGTAATGTGTAACATTAATGCACAGAAAGGAACCATACCTGGAACAATTGACCTTTGACCTTCTTTAGTACATCTATGATACAGGCTAATAATTGTATCAGAAAACACTGAGGATAATGAAAAATCATTAAAGCTGTTCAGTCAACCCGACATAAACTGTAAACTGAGCCAATTAAATGTCAAAAAACATGTTGCATGAGGGTTACCCTTTTCATTTCTGCGTGATTATAATATTCAACTAGAGATTTACAATAGCAACTCTGAGCATGTGGATATGAGCTGAAATACAAACACACTAGCCGAACATATCATTTTCAAAGCAGACGAGGAAGACCAGCAGCCTGTCACGGATCACAGATGAGAACAGATTTTCCTGCTTCATGCAAGCAAGAAAGAAGAGTTTAATGTGTACTGTTAATGTAACTGTTGATGTAACTCAAGGACAGTTCTCTTTAAAAAAAAAAAAAAAAGAATTACAAAGAAAAGTAATTTAACCAAAATTAAGGTTTGTATTCTCATGAATAACAATTTACTATAATAAATACAATTTATTATTATATAGATAAACATTTGGTCCCTGATATTGTTGGCTTAAAAGTGTTTAGTCCGTTTCACTACAATTTACACTAGAAAGAGAGTTACAGGGGTGAAAAGTGTATTTCTTCTTTTCTTTATTTATTTGTTCATTTGTGACCTGGGCACCCACCTGCATTTATATATATATATATATATATATATATATATTTAGAGGGCGACCAGCACCTCCTAGGAGGTGACGCCCTAGACAACTGCCTATATGGCCTATGCCTTAAAGGGACTATTTGTAACTTTCAGAATTGCTCGTTAACAGCGTCACCTGTGGCCGTTAAGTCAACGAAAGTCAGCGTCCTGTTGCTCGCGCTTGCTCGCTCTAAATAGACATGAACAAGCATCGCTCAAAACAGTGAGGCGACACACGTCAGCTAAAACCACAATATCACTCTATATTTCAGCTGCTTGGCAGTGATGTTAGCTGACCAGACAAAGGTCTCTCCATGAATCAATGCTGATCCTAGTGTTGGCTTTTCCTGCTTCAGCCTCCGGGGCTGTGCCGGGGCTGAAGCAGGAAGAGAAACGTTATGGTCTCCCGACTGCGCCCGCAGGGAGACACCGGCACCCAGTCGGAGACGATAACGTTTCTCGCTGCGGAGCCCCGTCACTTCACAAGACACGGGAAACCTCTGTTGGTCTGGAGGACCTGCAGCAGTTATTTCTGCACAAACGTCCACTGTACATTCACTAGATATTCTCAGAGCTACTAACTCTTCTGCAGTGTGTAGTGTGCGCGCATGCTCGTGTAGAGGTGGAGTGAGACAACGAGAGCTGTCTGAGTGAAGGCAAGCAGGCAGCGGAGCAGTGACTCCGGCCACACGCGAGCGCGCATATGCGAGCACGCATGGGATCCCGACCCGGTACATTTATACCCTTAAAAAGTTACAAACAGTCCTTTAAGCCGGCCCTGATATATATTCTATTATGCTACACTATTATAATTTGTCTTCTTCCTCTTGTCACTCTTATTATGTTTAACAATATAATCCTTAGTTTCAGTGGATAACTGGGTTCCCATTGTTGACCTCACAGGTATTGACTACTGTTGCGAAATACTGACTATCTTCAGCTGACATCATCAACAGCCTTCTGTCAAACCCTACTTGAAAACAATAAAAAGGTGTTACTTTTTAAAACAGTATAAAGAACACATCTTCTGTTGTGATGGTATGAGAAACTTCAGAATATTTTTATTTAACACAAATTTCCAGCTCACTGATTCACCAAACAAACTGATTTCCTCTTCAGAGCAAGAAGTCTGAAATCCGTCTGATCTATATGCATGAATAGATGTGCCATTGGGAATGCATAGTCTCCTCACCTGTCTCAGACGATGGAGGAGAAGGAGAAAACAAATTATTTCTCCTCTTTAAGCAGTTTTTTCTTGTGTCCTCAGTGCCTCTGTTTCCATCCTGTTGAGCTGAGGAAACTGGAGAAAAGTGTCAGTCTGGAACTACAGCTGTAATCATCTTTCTCTGGCGATGTCGATGGGTTGTCGACTTGCGTGAGTTACCTTGGCAGGATGAACAAAGGGTGCCCGAGGAAGCCTCAGCACCATGTGAAGTCCCTTTGTTGAGCAGTATCGAGTTTCACCCAGACATCGCTTCTTTCATGCATCCATTGTGTGCTCATTCCTCTGTCTTCTCGTCTATGCCAAATGACAATGATCGGCTTATTTGTGGTATAATAGACATGAATCATTTATATTACGCCCCTGAACAGTTGGCAGCTGATAGGTGCCAAAAAGGGCAACCAGGAACCAGAGTGGCACACTAAAGAGGAAGGGAAATGGTTGGATGCACTACATTGTGTGTTTTGTATGCCTGCTGCCACTGTTGTTTCTTTATGAATATTACTGGAGCATGACTGATATTTTAGGTACCTTTCTGAATGCATTTATAAGTTGTAACTTATACCTTTATTGATGGTTTACAAATGCTTTATAGATCAGTTACAAGCCAATAATGAAAACAACTTTTGAGTCATCTGGTTGTGAAAGATCCCCCTGGCTGGTGTTTATCCATTTTATTTGGTAATAATGCAGTTATGTTTTTAATGCATTAATTCATACTTGTGAGTTTCACACTTTCTAATAAGCTATCAAGTCTACACGTACACGTCTTAATGAGCTGTTAATAAATGGATATTGGTCCAAATTCTGTGCATGTTTTTTCAGAAGGTAAGTGGTCCATCAGAAAGTCATTGTGATGCATTTAAAGGAACAGTGTGTAACATTCTGGGGGATCTATTGGCATAAATGGAATATAATATTCATAACTATGTTTTCAGAAATGTATAATCACCTGAAACTAAGAATCACTGTGTTTTCGTTAGCTTAAAGAATGAGTCCTTCATGTCTACATAAGGAGTGGGTCCTCTTCATGGATGTATAAAGAGAACTGGATACAGTGTTGGAAGTGGGCACCTGTTCATTCCTATGAGAGTTGCTCAGTGGCTCCCTGAAGCCAAAATGGCTCAACTGCCGAGTGATAAAATACCTGTGTCTTCCGACGATCTTCCGCATCCATTGGGCCCATGGAGCAAGCGTACTAACGTTTTCTTAAACCGCCTCCCAGTCCGCGGCCTGGGGCTCATTCACATGAACGGAGGAGGGGAAATAACTCTGGATTACAACTTTTAGAACCTAATGATTTAATTGAGGGCTTTTCAAGTGTTTGTACTGGGAAGTCGGTTCACGCTTCATCATATCTTTGGGGTAAAACACATGCGCAGTAAAATCCGGTCTGCACTCGCCAAAATTGAGCCAATAGCAACACACTACCACAGCTCCCGTTACACTGCACATAAGTAATTCGCCATACCCCAAGACCCGTGTCCCAGCCTCTTTCAATAAGCCTTGGGGGCTTGGTCCTCTTCATAGGGTTCACCATGTTGCTCCGCCATGTTTCTACAGTAGCCCCAAACAGACAAACCAAACACTGGCTCTAGAGAGAGCCTTTCACATTTTTATGTTACCTGAAGGCCACCATTGGTTCTCCAACATGGAAAGGCTTGGAAAGGGAGGGGTGAGCAGAGGGATGCACAGTTGGAAGTTAAAAAATGTATAAACCATAAATAAAGCCATTAGTTAAGACTTACTTACCCTTAGCCTTTATAATGCCTGACTAAAAGTGGGACCATAATTCTTAAGCCTCAATTAAACCCCTTCCTTCCATGAGAGAAAACTCAACCACAACAAAATGGGCCAAAAAGACAGTCCACTTATGTTCAAAATGGATATACTCAGGTGAGTGGTCCAGTTACAGCACTTAGTGTTTTCAAAATAAATCCTTTTGGTCCCTCTGGGTAACAGGCAAATAAATAATCCACTTCCAAATGATTCTTTATCCTGCTAGAGATAATATCTCTTCCTGGAAGATTGAAAGGGTAATTAACTGCTGTGTGTGGCCAACATTTACTGAAGTGTTTTAACATTTTAACTCCTTCAGTTAAAAGGTAGATATATTTCCACTGCCCAGTAGTCACACTCATGAACGGATGCCAAATTATAACCTGGCTAGTACATATACAATAAGACATAATAGCACAAGCATTTCCCACCAACAGGGATTCTTATCTCTTGCTGCAAAACAATCAGTTGCCAGCCTGTTTTCACCAAAGAGTGCAGCTTTGGCATGTGAAAGCTGCGAGCAGAGAGCTTTATTTCAGCTATGGCATGGTCGAGGTTGACAGCCGTGGGAGCTGAATGTGTTTTTTTTGGTCCCACCCGCTTGAGAGTGGTTGTTTGGGCGAGGTGCAAGTCGTTGTGGGAGCCCCGGCTGCACTTTGCTGATACACAAGCCTGTGCTTTCATGCCCAGACCCATCAAAATAGCCCTGTCAGGCTGCTATCTCCAGGGACTCGCTGCTGCAGTAGGCTACAGGGGGATTAAAGCTTTTTATGAAGCCTTTTCACAGCCAAAGGTGTGCGCAATAGCAGCCATTGTGCCATTTTACACAACAAGGTGTGGAATTAACTTTGCTGGACGCTTAAAACTGGAACTGTGCTGGATGGAATTTTGCATCCAATTTGGACAACTAATTGGACTACAAAGGGGGAGAGGTTTTGGCGGTTTTTAACCAACACAAGTGCACAGCTAAAAAAAAAAAAGGAAAAGACAATCCCCCTTTTCTAGTACATTGTTCAAAATCCAGTTAATTATGCTCCCAGAGAAGTGTGGTAAACTGGGCCAGATTGTACTACATCTCCTACGGACTGTGAGGTGAACATTACAATGAAAACTGTTATTGTTTATTTTTGCTTGAGGTGCAGCATTCAGGTTGATGCAAGGGCTGTGAGTCTTGGGACAAATATCAAAAGGAACATGTGTATTCATTAAATCCTTTCATGTAAGAGGTTGCAAATTATGGAGTTATGGTAGATGTTTTTATACTTCTATACTTCAGTTTCTTCTCAGCAGTGTTATTCTGTATTTCACTGATGAAGCAGAGACCAGTCTGGAAACAAGCTGTAACAGCACTTTCAAATTTAGCACACAATCTGTGACAATTAACAATCCCTTTGGCCCATGTGTGATAAATTGCCCGTAGGAGAAGCCCATTTGTTACAGTCTTATCTTTGAGGCTGCTGTTAAGAAAACTGAATCATCCAGCATCAGACAACACTGGAAATGAGTGGAAAATAAACACAGATCAGGGCTTCAAATTTGAGCTATATCTACCAGGCTGGGGTGCATTTGCATGTAGTCTGCCCCAGGACATGTTTGGGTGTTTGGTGTCCATTTGACAGATCCACATCCATCCCCAACAAAATATTCTGCTCCAAAATATACAGCACACTTCATGGCATTATGGGCAAAAAAATGACATAGCTTACATGACATAGCCTACATTTAAAATAGCTTTTAGCATATTTTGATAAATACTAAAACATTTTAAAATAAGTATTTTATGAACAACATGAATTATTACATAAATAAATATAATCCTCCAAAATTCCACACTTAATTTCTGACATTTAAAATGTCCCTTAAAAGTTTTACTGCAATAACACGTGGACATTTAATCACCAGTAAACTAATAAATGGTTACCAGTCCAACATCTGTTCATTACTTTTTCCACCTACTTCTACCTGCTTTAGTCATGTAGATGCAAAATATTCTGCTCCAAAATATACAGCACACTTTATGGCATGATGGGCAAAAAAAATTACATACATTTAAAATAGCTTTTACCATATTTTGATACATACGAAAACATTTTATTTTATGAACAATATTAATTATTACATACTTAAATATAATGCTCCAAAATTCAACACTTAATTTCTGACATTTAAAATGTCCCTCAAAGGTTTAACTGCAATAACATGTGGACATTTAATCACCAGTAAACCAATAAATGGTTACCAGTCCAACACATGTTCTCTACTTTTTCCACTTACTTCTACTTGCTTTGGTCATGTAGATGCTGTCCATGGTGCTGATATGTATATTATATATGTGCACAGTCTGCCATCCAGTGGCTGGCTGTGTGAAACATGCCTCCTCGGTTTATTGAAATAAATCCCGGAACTAAGGTGTTTGTTCCTACCCGAGTTACTAAACGTGGTGCACCTTCAATACCAGTGGTGTTTTGGAATCTTCGGTATTTTGCAGTTGGTTCCTGTCTTCAGTAAGTAGGACTCTTTAGTAGGTAGGACTCTCTTCTCTCATCGTATGATGGATGTTACATGTGTGTGTGGCAGCATACAGAGTGTAGGTAACATGTGTTAGGTTTATATCAGAATATCACGATGCTAAAGGGACATGTTGGTGCTTGCTAGTTGTTAGCTTTAGCTAGATGCTAACTGGCGAATGAATAGGATTTCTTCCTAAACACATGAATGTATACTAGCTAACTGTTACCGTAACATAGCAACCCTGTGTTGCTATGTAACCGACATACTCAGCGTTACTAGTAAACACTGAACGAGTGACAGACGGGTTAGCTTTATGATGGGAGAACTGTTGTTTTACACCAAACCCTCATTCAGAAATGTAAACAGTTAATGCTCTACTGAACATTGTGTTAAAGTTCATACCTCAAACACATCTTTAACTATCTGTGGCTAGTCAGCCTGAGACACTCTTCAATTCGGCATTCGTCTTATCCAACAGGCAGCATGTTAAAGACATGTAGACTTTATGATTTGGTTCAACCCACTCACTACTATTCACTGCGTATTTTGATGGTCAGCCAGGAACTATTGGTGTGGGTAAATGCTATTTACACTTGCAATATTGCCATCAGTGCAATATCATTTTCCACTTGTGCAATTTTGTTAATAGTCTGTTTATTGTCAATACTGTATATTCTGCTCCTGTTTTTATTCTTCCTTCTATTTAAATGGTTCATATTTTGTTACACTTTGTTTAACTCTTTTTTACTGTGTTAGCTGATGCAGCTTGTTTTTTGCACTATCCCCTTTGCTGTTGTACACTACAAATTTCCCCACTGCGGGACTAATAAAGGAATATCTTATCTTATCTTATTTTATCTTATCTTATCTTATCTTTTCAGAATACACTAATGTACTGCAAAGTAACATTAAATTGTTTAATCCAGCAATATGGGATTATGGTTCATCTATGCTTGTACCAGACAAAATTAATTTGTAAATTTAGTTGCCATTTTTGGTTCTGGTGACGTGCCATTTAGTATAACTGTAACTACATTATTTGTTTCCAGTTTATGCCTCTCTCATTCTTCTTCTCATTCTCATTCCTCTGTTCCCTACATCTTTATCCAGCCAATGGACTGACATCAGCCAGCAGAGATGCTGCTTAAAGATCTTCCCAGAGAGGCCCTGATGCGGCCGCTGTCCAGGAATGAAGTGGTGGGCATGTTGTTGAGGTTGACCATCTTTGGCGCAGCGACATACTACAGCATCAAATGGGTTGTAGACGCTATGGATCCTACCGCCAAACAGAAAAGCCAAGCCAAGAAAAGGGTATATAGAACATAAGTATTTATCTTATGTAAATTCAAGATGGATGTAGCTATTTGTCTAGGTTCTCTGCCTTCAGTTTAGCAGATGTTGTAAAGAAATGAAAGGAATGACTGGAGTAGCATTTCACACACTATCTGTTATCCTCTTGTGTCTTCAGCTGATGTGTGTGTGTGTGTCTCCTCTCCACAGGCAGAACAGCTGATGAAGAGGATTGGCGTTGAGGGCGTCAAACTAACAGACTATGAGATGAACATTGCATCGCATCTAGTTGATCCGCAATCTATGAAGGTAACAGCTGTAATCCTCAACCATGACATTGAGATTATCAAGTGTCAGGATATTTTTACCCATTTCATCATTGCACTTCACCATACTCTACCTTCCTGCAGGTTTCCTGGAGAGATATAGCCGGTCTGGATGAGATTATCAGTGAGCTGCAAGACACAGTCATCCTGCCCTTTCAGAAAAGACACCTTTTAGCTGGATCCAAACTCTTTCAGCCTCCTAAAGGTACCGCAGCATGTCATCTCATCACAACTATAATGGTAAAATTGTACACATAATCTTTAAGGTACATGCTAATGTTGAGGACAAAATAAAATTAACTTCTTATATAAATTGTGAGTGATGTGCTAATAAATTGGAAACTCCACATCAATATCTGGCATTATTTAATCTTCAGTCCTTGTAGAAATTATTTGGACATTGACACGTTTTTGTTGTTCAACTTTAAATTTAAGGGTTTTTTCATTCACATTAGGTCAACTGTGTAGGAATTGTGTTTGTATTGTAGCTATTTTTACACAAGTCCTCAATTTTAGGGAAGGAGTTTCATTATATTTCATTAATTATTATTTCACTTCAGTGCACACTTCCAACACACTATTTTAGACGAATTATAAATATATAAATAAATTATATATGATCTGTAAAAGATATAACATGTTTCATGATTGAACAGAAGCAGTAAAGGTCCAGACACACCAACCCGACATCACAAAACTAGCGGCGATGAAGGCCGAGTTTTGCGGCACGTCACGTCGCCTTTGTCTTGGCCGACAAGTTACACTTGAACACACCGCAAAGACTACAGCCGATGACCTGTTACCATGTACGTTCTGCGCCTGCGTGAGATGTAATAACTCTCCACACCAGCAGGAGGCGGTATTCTGTATTTGTCACTCAAAAAGGGAAACCGGAAGACCGAGGACTGCGGATATACAAGCCGTTGTTATGATACGTACATGAAACAAAGCGGCGTCTGCCGACCATTTTCACACCACTCTCACTCACCACTTAGCTTCATTCCAGATGGCCATGTCGTTGTGAAATTATCCGTGTATTGGAACGATCAGATGAGAAATGAGAAGAGCCTTCTGTGTCCTCCTGACTTTACTCGTTGGCTTCCTTTCCTCACTTCCGTTTCTCTTCTCGTGCACTGGTTCGTTTAAGCTGAACAACCTATCAGTGATTTCTCTCACCTACGGGAGCCGTCGCTGATTCAACATGCTGAATTGGCCGACAAACCTCCGACACGGGCAGAATACAGCCGACGATGCGGGACACGCCGCAAAAGCTAGACGCTCACCGACAGCCCCAAACTGGCTGACGGCTTGGTGTGTCAGGGCCTTAAAAAGGGGACATTTTTTACTACATGCCCCCTTCTCACAAAAAAAATAAATAGTCTGCCATAGATAGTCAGCTAGCTATTTCAGGGTTTTTATGGCCATCAGTTTGCTTTTTAGTGAAATATGTGTTACGCTGGATTGAGGTCAAGGGACTGACCTCAACGACCTGAACACTGTTTAGCCATAAAATCTCCTGTGTTGCATTGTCTGTATGTTCAGGATCAACCTGCCTATTACAATTCTGAGACTAATGTATGTATAAGAGGAGCAACACTGTTAACTCAGTATGGAGTTGAAAAAAGTGCTGAAGAAATTCAGCCTTTTAACCTCATGGTCAATATCTATTTCTTTATATAGAACCAAAACAATGAGGATGAGAACCAAGTCTGTCACTATTTATGACTCCACTTTCTATCATGAATGCTAATAATTTGAGTTCAAGTGCATCGATAGCAAACCAACATAAAACTAGGTTTTGAGATCCATGACTTTGACAAACTACAGATGTCAGAAGTTGTTATGAACCACATTGGTTTGTGTGTTGGTCATTCTCTTTCTCATTATTGTTAGAAAGCCATCTGCTGCATTATGCCTCCATCATCTAGAGCTATGTGCCAAAAAGCATCAGACAAGATTTGTACACTTGGCAGCCTGACAGCAGACGAACACTTAGAGGAACACTTTACTTTCTGTGGAGTTTTTACTGTTTGGCACAAAGCTTTATACAGAGCTCGAGGATGAGTAAACCTCCAAAATTAGCTGTTATGGTAATCCAGTTCCATTCCTGGTCTCCAGCCTTTGTTTATATCATATAACTTTTTAAAAGTATGCAGCAAGTTTGGCCAAGTTTTCCGTCTGTAAGTGTGCTAGAGAAGACCAAGTTAGGCAAAATATCTCCCCACAGTTGCCAGTAATAGTTGATATGAGTTTATAAACTGTAAAATCATTTGTAAAAATCAGCATTTTATATTTTTGCTCAAACAGGATGTACAATTATCGTGAATAATATTTGCAGGAATTTTACTACTTTTAGTACTAATTTTAGTAATTTTAGTAACAAAAACATAACAGGAGGTTGAAAGAAACAGTAATTCCTAATTTCTGTTTAAATTTTGTCCGTGTAGGTGTTTTATTATTCGGACCTCCGGGATGTGGGAAGACCATGATTGCCAAGGCAACGGCCAAAGCCTCAGGCTGCAGGTTTATCAATCTCCAGGCCTCCACGCTGACAGACATGTGGTACGGGGAATCACAGAAGCTCACTGCTGCTGTCTTCTCATTGGCAGCCAAAATCCAACCCTGCATCATCTTCATTGATGAGATTGGTGAGCGTGATTACTTTGTAACTGAAAGTGTTTATTACACTGTTAGATGTGATTTATCTTCATCCTTACTCTTTCAAGCAGAGATTAAAGCTGATACTGATATTGCTATGATTATGTATTCACAGTTTTCATACAAAAAATCAAGGGTTTCCTTAAGATTTTTATTCTTGTCAGGCTGGAAAAGCATCTAAAGCAGCATTTGAAACATTTCTTTCATAGGTTAGCAACTCCTTAAAGCATAGTGACAGGTGTCAGGTTTCTTGGTACTTTTACAGACAGTCCAATCATAATGTCTCCTCTATCAGTATAGGACAAGAGGTTTCAAGCCTGACACCGTGAGCCCCCCCTCAGACAAAAAATAGAGACAACTGTGCCTTAGTAATGTCTAAGTATTGGAACTACAGTTCTCATGATGCTTTGGGAGTTGTAAACAGGAAGTGTAATGTTCAATGGATTCAGCGAGTTATGCTGTGTACTACAATTTGAGCCCTATTTTTATTTAGCCAATATTTGTTTACATTTTGGCAAATTGGCACCATAAATATATGCCAAAAAGTATGCCAAATCAGCTATTAGCAGTTCCTGTTTGTAACGTACCCATGGATGTACATTCTGTTCTGGAAACTGCTCAGAAACCAAAATCCATTCATTATTAACGGGACAATATCTGGCTAATATACAGGTAAATCGGCCTAATCCTATTTCATCCCCATGAAATTGCCCAACCTGATTTCAACCTGTTGGTCTCAGTCTGTTATGCAGATGAGTTTTGTGTAAATGCCGTCTTAATCCTTATTTTTGCTCCTTGTCTCTTGTGTGTTAGAGTCATTTCTGAGGAACCGTTCTAGCCTGGACCATGAGGCCACGGCCATGATGAAGGCCCAGTTCATGAGCCTGTGGGACGGCATGGATACTACCTCAATCACCCAGGTAACACAACCATATCTCTTTCTTATACTGCAATGTACGCACTAGATTAAGTCACACTGGTCAACACTGGGTAGGATTTTTCTTGTCTCTTAAGAGCTGTCATTGGAAAAGTAATTGAAAAGAAGCACCTCTCTTTGTATGCAGGACACGGTACCTGTTCCACATGGTTCTTGTGCTGTGTTTGATGAGTTAATGCAGCAGGTGGTTTTGTCAGCATAATGTATTCACAATGTGATTCTTCTGATTGTAGGTGATGGTGATGGGAGCTACAAACAGGCCACAGGACGTGGATCCAGCCATTCTGCGCAGAATGCCCACCACTTTTTATGTTGGCCTGCCGGTAAGACGCGTACACATACACCAGCACAAACAGCTGTCAAAGAATCATGTTTACCGTCACTTTGTTTTATATCTTAAATGTACGTACTAGGGCTGTCAATCGATTAAAATATTCAATCACGATTAATCGCAAATTAATCTGACATTTTTTATCTGTTCAAAATGTACATTAAAGGGAGATTGTCAAATAATTAATACTCTTATCAACATGGGAGTGGGCAAATATGCTTGTTTTATGAAAACATATGTATGAATTTATTATTGGAAATCAATTAACAACACAAAACAATGACAAATATTATCCAGAAACCCTCACAGGTACTGCATTTAGCATAAAAAATATACTCAAATCATGACATGGCAAACTGCAGCCCAAAAGGCAACAACAGCTGTCAGTGTGTCACTGTGCTGACATGACTATGACTTGCCCCAAAACAGCATGTGATTATCATAAAGTGGGCATGTCTGTAAAGGGGAGACTCGTGGGTACCCATAGAAACCATTTTCATTCACATATCGGGAGGTCAGAGGACAAAGGACCCCTTTGAAAATGGCCATGCAAGATTTCACCTCGCCAAAATTTAGTATAACTTTGGAGCATTATTTAACCTCCTTTGCGACAAGCTAGTATGACATGGTTGGTACCAATGAATTCCTTAGGTTTTCTAGTTTCATACGATGCCAGTATCCTCACTCCAGCTACAACCGCCAAAAGATTGATTGTGTTAAAGAAATTAGTGGCGTTAAAACAAATTTGCGTTAACGCGTTATTATCGCCTTAACTTTGACAGCCCTAAGTAGAATAACCTTCCACTTAAAGATAATTAACTCTCCACTCACCTCTCCACTGTACAACAATTCTTGTAACATCATCAGCTAATCTCTATTTAGTGATTTAAATGGTGCGTTTTACAGAGTGCTTTCTACTACACATAAAGTAAAGGAGCATAGCTTAAACTGAGCTGCACTGTGTGTCTCAGATTGTTTTATGGCTGCTGGCCAAACCACAAAAAGCATGGGCTAAATCTTTAATCCAGTACAATAAACAGCCTCTCATCATGTCAGATATAAATATATGTGAGCTGTTGATGCAGGAGAAAACAGTTTGTACAATTACAGCTTTTTGCAGGAAATGTGTTTACACATACTCTTTATGTATATTGTGAACAGGCAGTTGAATTGGCACTTAGACAGTGTCTGATGAATAGAAAGTCTATAAAATGGTGATTAGTTGTGCATTCTTTTTTTTTATTCATTGGTTGCACTATAATATGCTTTGAAGAATCATTGTCCTTCTGTCTTTGCAGAGCACAAGACAAAGACAGGACATCCTGAGGCTGATTTTAGCAGGAGAAAACGTAAGATGTGATTTCTTTTCATCCTAGTCAGCCGCGTAAGAAATTCTTCTCTTCAATGCTCTCTTTTGTTGACCATATGACACCTGTATTTTCACCGTCAAATCACATGAAAGTGAATCAGATCACCCATGAACACATGAAGACCAGTGACAGCTAAGAGATTCATTCTATATAATTGTCTCACATTGCCATCCTGCTTTTTTCTGCTCAGCTGAGCAACGCCATTAATCTGAAGGAGATCGCCGAGAGTACAGACGGTTACTCTGGCAGCGACCTCCGGGAGCTTTGCCGCGACGCCGCCATGTACCGAGTCCGGGACTACGTCCGCAAGGAGCAGATGAGGCAGATCGCTCAGCAGCTGCAGGACTGCCAGGAGGAGGAAAAGTATGAGTCATATCCAAACACCCACAAGATCTCATAGCCCTTGAGTCCACTGAGCATCTCTTTGTTTAAACACAGTACCCTAAACAGTCGAGGTTAGACCAGTGTGGGTTTTTGAAAGCTGAAGCAATATTATTTTGAGTGATGTATACTGGTACACATATGACTAAATATTCCCACAGATGAGCCATTCTTTTCAGTTTTCAGTAAAAGTAACAGTGATTATAATAAAATATGAATACACTCTCATGGATTCTAATCATGATTAAAATACTGTCAGATTGAGGCCTGTGTTGATCAACTTCACAAAGTACTGTATGTGATTAAATTGGAAGGTATCAGAGGTGGATCTGGTTGATTTTAAAAGCATCTTATATTTTATAAAAGGCTAAATATCTGATCCGTGTAACCCATGCTTCGGCTGTTGCTAAGCGACTGTTGAAACCCTCTTGGAGCAAGGCGCTATTACTAAAAGGAGAAATATTTTTTACTTTTTTTTTCTCAGCACTCCAAACAGTAAGGCGCCAGCATGTTGTTGGTTGGTCCCAGGCTCAGCAGCAGAATTATTAAAATAGAGGACAATTGACTACATATATACAGTATGAATAGGAATGTGTATCCAATATATTGCAACCAACTTTGTCACCATGCTGGGATCAGGAAGAAATTTAAAGCACTGAGGGTATGCAAAGTAACAGTAAAACTTCCTGAGATGAAAAAAAAAATGCAAACTCTACAACTTAAAAAGGCAATATAAAATATGTAATAAGTCATACATATTTAAATATTTTCTACTTTGGATGGAAGTGAAACATCTCCAGGACACCTCAGAAAACAAAATAAAAATGACTGTTAGGTTTTTAGAAAAGCATTTTGCTGTCTCTTTGTGAACTTTAATGGGCAGTGGTGTTTTAAAGTTACAGTGTGATTGATGTCAACAGCTCAAGTATTGTATAATTTTATTTTAGTACAAATCATTTGAAACATCATTGGGCAAAAATTCCATAATAACCTTTCAGCATATTGTAATTCAAATGTTCTGAGAGAAAACCAGACTTCTGCACCTCCTCATGGCTCGGTTTTCATGCTTTAAAAAAAATCTAGCCTGTGACGGGAGACTTTGGCCAATCACAGGTCATTTCAGAGAGAGCGAGCGTTCCTATTGGCTCAACAGAGGCAGCCGTCAATGACTCGTGAACTCTGATCAAACGGTCAAACTAGGCAGCGCTGATCAAATATTAATCAATATTCTGTTACTGTAATGCCTATTTCTCGCGTAAAATGTATTCAGAAACATCTTGTAGTGTACTGTTAAGCTGTAAAATTAGAAATTTTGCTCCGGCTGGTGGGCGCTGCTTGGTATTTCCTCAACTGATCTCAAAATGGTGGGCGGGTCAGAAAAACGTTCTCATTTTACAGCTAAACAGTACACTAAAACATATTTCTGAAAACATTTTTACAGGAGAAATATGCATTACAGTAACAGAATATTGATTCATATTTTATCAGTGCTGCCTAGTTTGACCGTTTGATCAGAGTTTTGCGAGTGATTGACAGCTGCTCAGAGACAGCAAGGCTCCAGCTCGTCTCTGATTGGGTGGTTTCCTCCGGTCTGTGACATCTTGCAGGTGCCGTTAGGAGCACCGGAGGACACAGAGGCACATGATTTTTTTCAGATTATCTGTCTCATGCACTACTGTCAAGATATAGGGACCGTTTTATAATAAATCACTTTTTTTTAAATCATATTTGCTCCAACCTGCCTACTGCTGCTTTAAGTACAGTATGTAGATTTCTTGTATACTACTGCAAAAACGGTATACTATCAAGTTGAGTTTGTAGTACATACTGTATACAGTTAGTGTGCAGTATGAAATTGGGACACAGCTATTGTTTTGTAAGCCTCTGCATCTGACCTCTGACCTCTTGTGTCCTTTGCTCCAGACCTGTGGATGAGGAGCGGTTGAGGCCAGTCACCCAGCTGGACCTCCTTTTCGGCCTGGACAAGATGAAGGAGTCTAAGCGGGCCACAGCCATCATGTTACCCATTCCGTCAGAGGTACCGCTGGACTAAACACCAACACTGCACTGGGTGGCGGGAAACATTTTCTTCTCACGTTTTGTGTGTTCCAACACATCAATCAGAGGCTCCTCGAACATCTCACAGGTGCAGTTGGAAAAGCCAGAGAGCAGTCATACTTTTTTTTTTAAGTTTATTTATCCAGGCAGGGTTTGTTCTGAGCATGCTCACTTTCAGCACAACCCTGCCACATGTGTACAGTTACAATACATTCAGAACTGGCCACTGACTTAGAGTTAATGTCTTGCTCCAGGGCGCCATGAAAGTTTGTTTGGAAGAGGAGAAACCATTTTTAATAAACGTTATGACTGTCTGAAGCTACTGCTAGTAATACTACAAAATACTCTACTACACCACTGTAAGGTTTCATATACCGTCTTACCACTGACTTACACATGGTCATGAGCAGAGGGGATGAAGTGCACCGACTCATGATTCATGAATCTGGACTCCAGACTAGTGTAATCCCTTGAGGTTTCTAAATCTACTGTCTCCTATCTTTCCTTTTTGGGCAAACATGTTTGAATAGCAAAGACTTAAAGGGATATTATCCAAACACTTTGGAGGAACACATTCAGCTGACCCTAGTGCTCCCGAGTCGTATTACACTATATTCTCTACTAATGTTGTGTGATAGTAAATTAGTCCATATTGCAATTCAGTCATATCACTTTTCCAAATAACAAAGTATCTAGTGAAGAAATTGCTTTTTTCATTTTCAGGAATGCCAGATTTAAAGGAACAATGTGTAGCATTTAGGGGGAATCTATTGGCATAAATTGAATATAATATTAAGAAGTATGTTGAAAATAAGTTGTGTTTTCGTTACCTTAGAATGAGCTGTTTATATCTACATATGGAGCGGGTCCTCTTCACAGAGCCGGTCGCCGTGTTTCTACAGTAGCCCAGAATGGACAAATCAAACACTGGCTCTAGATAGGGCCATTTGCGTTTTTGTGTCGGCCACCGTAGTTCTCCCACACGTTTGGCACACGGGAGAAGTTTCACATGCTTGCAATCTGCAACCTCACCGCCAAATCCTACACACTGTACCTTTAAGTTGAATTATTCAAAAACAACTCCACCTCTTACCTGTTGTCTTCTTACCCTGAACTGGGCTCAGATTGCTTTCTCTTGATGGATGTACTGGTACGGTTTTGACTTTTTTTTAAATCTGACAAGAACACTGAATGTCATCATTCACATACTTGATCAAACAACATGTTTTTTATGTTTGTTTGATTGCATCTTTGCTTTTAAAATCAAGAGAGGATGTATTTAGCCAGCGTGAGGTTGTAACAGAACTGCAATAATGCGACACTCATCATGTAATGAGTTACTGCTTTCAGGTACAATAACCGTTAAATATATCTTTTCAGTCATGAAGTGACTGTAGCTGCTGTAGATGCCGTCGACTCACAATAAGTCTACGACAATGAAGAGGAAGACACCTTTACTTTGGCTATCGGGTCGTCCAGAGAGCTCAGTGAAACATGTCATTCCACTGGAACTTTTTCAGACCTGATGGTACACATTCAAACTTGTTCATCCTTTTTTTCAGAATCATCTCATTTTTAGATTAAATAATAATCAAAATAGTCACAGCGTAAGCTTGAATTGGGTCTGGAAGTTCCTGTAGCAAAGCAGCCTTTCCCAGAGCTGTCAGTTAACACGTGTAGACAAACGCAGAGAACAAAACAAACATTCAAGTGTCAAGTAGAGATGGGGTTACCCCTTGAACCCTGTCAGGGGCAGTAATAAAGGACACAGTTATAAGCCATTATATCAAAAATCAATCATTACACTACTACTAATGGTTGTAACATTATACTTACCTCATTTACCACTACTCAGTCCTCAGCAGGTGTATCATAGGAATCGTGTTGTGTGCATGTTTGTGAATGTGGAAGCAAAATGCTGGTTTAGAGTTAGGCCAAGGCTTGAATTGCACCTGAAGTCTTCGATGCATTTAGTGCTGCTTTGTAACGCAAAGTCTTCTGCACTTGTTGTTGTTTTTTTTCCACCCAAAACAACTATAGCTGTTAATTCTTAATGTTCAAATCAAAAGAGTTTTTTTTTTTTTACTGTCATTTATTGTCCCATTATCATTATTTATTAGTGAGTCTCTATTGTTTTTTCACTTTGAATGTTTTTAGTAGGGCTGTCAATCGATTAAAATAGTTAATCACGATTAATCACACATATTTTATCTGTTCAAAATGTACCTAAAAGGGAGATTTGTCAAGTATTCAATACTCTTAACGACATGGGAGTGGACAAATATGCTGCTTTATGAAAATGTATGTATATAATGTATGTATATACAGTATATATATATATATATACATATATATACTGTATATATATATATATACAGTATATATATGTATATATATATATATATTACTTATACTTATATATTACTTATAATATATATAACTTAGTTATATATATTACTGTAAAGCAATTAACAACACAAAACAATGACAAATATTGTCCAGAAACCCTCACAGATGCTACATTTAGCATAAAAAATAGGCTCAAATCATAACATGGCAAACTGCAGCCCAACAGGCAACAACAGCTGTCAGTGTGTCAGTGTGCTGACATGACTATGACTTGCCCGAAACTGCATGTGATTATCATAAAGTGGGCATGTCTGTAAAGGGGAGACTCGTGGGTACCCACAGAACCCATTTTTGTTCACATATCTTGAGGTCAGAGGTCAAGGGAATGTTAATTTTCACCTGGGTGACTGTGCTTTTATACAGTCTCTTAAATTCAAAGTACATAGTGTCTTCTAAAGTGTGTCTTCTCAATACCACTCTCATATCTGTCTATTAACTATGAAGTTATAGCATAGCATAGCATAAAAAAACGGGGAAATAGTTAGCTGAGCCCGCTACAACCTAAAAATCACAAGTTGCGTTAATACGTTAAAGAAATTAGTGACATTGAAAGGAATTTGCATTAACATATTATCACATTAACTTTGACAGCTAGTTATTAGTAATGGACTTTTCATATCACGTTCCGTGCATCAATCAACGTCTGTCGCTGCAACACACATCAGGGTTTTTATTATCAGTTACTTTTTATTCTCACTTTAAGGAGAGCATGACTTTAAAATTCAGATCCTTTCAATCAGATGTCAGTCTGAAGTTGTTGTGACATGCTTTGTTCCGACTTCCCTCTGTATAAAATGCCTCATTATTCGCCACATGGTCACAGCATGTGTGCATGGATCCGTTCGTGGGTGTCATACAGACCTTTCTCCCACTCCATCTGAGCAAGCCAGGGCACACCGGTCATTCAGCCATGACCACGTGGTGGCACTGCAGCTTCACTGTCCTGTTACTGAAGCAGGTGTAAATGGACTGCTCACATCAAGAGCAGTGTTATAGCACTGTGGCGAGATAATGAAATAGAGAGCCCCGCATACTGGATTGTTTCTCCCCTATTGGTTCATTCTGTGATATTTAGACATCTGTTGCTCTTCATTAGAGTACCTCAGGTGACAGTTAAAGGTCAATATGTTGCCATGTAAACCAAACGACCATGTCGCTGCAGCTTACAGGTCTCATTCCCTTTGTTGGAGAAGGGCAACCTCGCTTCTTCTTAATGCAATATTATCACTTATCAGGTCATTCATCAGTCATGTGGCACAGACTAATTCTATGGATCCAGAGTGTCCATATGCAGTTACTGTTATAATTACACTGTCAAATGTGTGTGTGTTGAATA
The DNA here is from genome assembly GCF_043250625.1 of Sebastes fasciatus. Lineage (NCBI taxonomy): Eukaryota > Metazoa > Chordata > Actinopteri > Perciformes > Sebastidae > Sebastes > Sebastes fasciatus. Next base: position 6,573,703 of record NC_133800.1, read on the forward strand.
TATGTTAACCATGTACTGTAAAATGTATTTATTAAATTACACTGAAGAAAATATTTATCTTTTTTTTTCAACCAGCAAAATGTTACCTTGATTATTTCAGCATGGATTTCAACCTGTTTGTCTTTGTCCTGCCCTCGTTAAAGTGTATTAAATGTAATAAATCGAACCTGTGGAGATTTCAAACAATATATATGATCATATCCAAACCTACTAATTGCTCAAATTTAATTTGTATATTGGCATATGTACCGCAATGGTAACTTTACCAATAACTTTTCTGACCAAGTGAGTAAGTGTTGATTGTGTTAAATGTTTTGGACCCCAAAAAGTGTGACTGTGGGAGTCTGCTGCTTTCTTGGGAGTCTGAATCATCTTAAACTGTTTGTAAATTCTGTGGCTGTTGCCGTCATATCCTGTACCCTTTAGGCCTGCATTAATAAGCCATTGTTGGCCATAATCAAGCTCTTAGTCTTTCCACTGTGTTGCTGTTTGCTCTGGCGCGACTGCTGGTATCTAACAAAAGCCTTGCATCTCTAATAAGTCCACTTTTCAGGACGTGCTGACAGCCAAACAATTTCAAAAGTACGGTCCGAGTTTTTAATGGATGTCTGGCCAAGTGCTCTAAGGTCATGAAATGTGAATTAGCCGCTCATAAAGGCTGTGCAAAATCATGTCAAATGACTAAAAAAAAAAAAACCTCTCAGGATAGGTTTTCATATGACAGCAGCTATTTGATAATGATAATGGCTCATCCTCTGGTTTAAGCTTCTCCTGGCTGCTGTCCAAGCTCAGACTGCTCTGCACACCAGCATGAAATCTGCTGCAGATATGCAAGATCCCTGCAGGATAAATTCAAATTACTTAAGTGATCATCTGACTTTTCATGAAGTGCCACCATCAGGTCAAAACTTCAATTTGGTTTATATCCAAATACCTGCATCCTACTAATGATATTGCCATCAACCTCAGCTGCACAGTATTGTTAGTTTTAGTATGTTTGCTGTTAATTAGCATATGTTAACGTATTTAATCCCGATTAATCGCATGATTGTCCATAGTTAATCGTGATTAATCGCAAATTAATCACACATTTTGTATCTGTTCAAAATGTACCTTAAAGGGAGATTTGTCTAGTATTTAATATCTTTATCAAGATGGGAGTGGGCAAATATGCTTGCTTTATGCAAATGTATGTTTATATTTATTATTGGAAATCAATTAACACTAAATAATGACAAATATTGTCCAGAAACCCTCACAGGTACTGCATTTAACATAACAAATATGCTCAAATCATAAACTCAAACATAACAGGCAACAACAGCTGTCAGTGTGTCAGTGTGCTGACTTGACTATGACTTGCTCCAGAACTGCATGTGATTATCATAAAGTGAGCATGTCTGTAAAGGGGAGACTCGTGGGTACCCATAGAACCCATTTTCATTCACATAAATTGAGGTCAGAGGTCAAGGGACCCCTTTGAAAATGGCCATGCCAGTTTTTCCTCCAAGTTTGGAGCGTTATTTATTATGCCAGTAATTCAAAATTGCAAGTTGCGTTATTGCGTTAAAGAAATTAGTAGCGAAAACAAACGTGCGTTAACGTGTTTTTATTGCGTTAACTTTGACAGCCCTAGTTAACATGCTAACAGGCTAAACTAAGATGGTGAACACGATAAACGTTAGGTCTATAAAGAACTAAACATCAGCATGTTAACATTGTCATTGTGCATATGTTAGCATGCTGTTATATGAACATCTAATAGATTATCATATTCATGTTTAGATATTTTTGGGGGGGAAAATGTGATAAATCCTTCACAATTTCATGTCCAAAGGATTCTCAGTTTCCTTAGTTATTTAGGTGGGCAACTTGTTAAAATGGGGCTGGACAGCTAAAAAGATAAAAGTTATTGTATGTTGGAGGACAATATACCCCCTCTGGATTTTTCTCAACTATTTAATCAAATTTTGCCTTTATTAATGGCTTATTAGCCATCTATAAAACAATAATTAATGCTCAGTATACCTTATTAAAGAGTGAAACCATTGCAGTATTTTATGGGAAGGGTTTGAAGGGATTTAGGTGATACACTACTTTTTTGTGACAGTACTTCTGTATTCACACCAGGGAAATATTCTCGTATTATGATTATAGTTATACAATCTATTCAACTTGCACGTGTTTGTGTGTGTATACAGTATGTGTAGTGAAGGGGTGGGTGGGGGTGTGTCGAAGTAGCCACGTTTACACCCAAGAAACAGTCCACATTCTTAAACATGATGCATCACTATTGGATTGTCCTTTCTCTGCTCTGCACATGCAAACATCAGGCTCACTCACAGTGAGAGTTCATGAGAACAAAGCAGTGTTTAGCACAAGGTCACTCCGGGCATGTGAACTGGTGTATTTTTAAGAAAGACTTATGTGATGCCACTAAGTGCTGATACGTCGCTGCCTGTAGTGTGAACAGATGGTAAGGTGATATTTACAGTTCAGTCTTTAATGAGGCAAAGTCTGGAGTGTTTTCCTCCAACTAAGTTCTGCAAGGATGCATGTCTGATCCTTGACTCAGAGTCATTGATTAGTTATTCATAAAGCTATTGATGAGTTATTCATGAAGAGGGCGTCAAAGTGAAAGTCTCCATTCCAGCTCTTTTCAATCAGAGGACAGCTCCCAGTCGATAAACATGATGGAAGAAACTCTCCCCCGCACAGCTGGCTGGAGCTCAGACGCAGATAGATTCACTTTTGTCTGGCCGTTGTCTGTCAGTACAGCAGCAGCAGCAGCAGCAGCAGCTCTCAGCGCTGGTCTGATGGTCTCAACCTTTTTTCCATCAGATAGGAGCGGGGGAGAGAGTGTATAATGGCCCCACTCTGCTCCGTGACAGTCCTCTGAAAGCTTCAGTGCCATCGGACATGATCGAGCGAGCCCAGAGAAATCAGCGGCAGCTGTTATCCCTGCCACGTTTCTCAGCAGGATATCCTGTTGCCTGTCGATGCTCAAAGTTTTATAGCTGGAGTAACTCACAAAGCCGTATTGCATAAGCACAGGAAGGGCTGAGCAGCTCCGCACTTTACTCTAACGTACAGCAGTTCTATCATGCATCTTCCCCATCACTCATTCAGATACTATAATCCTGAAATGCTGCACACACTTATATAGGCTGGTACATACTGACTAAAAAGTAGTGTATCACCTAAATCCCTTCAAACCATTCCCATAAAATACTGCAATGGTTTCACTATTTAATAAGGAATACTTTGAACATTAATTATTGTTTTATAGAATAATAGTTTTAATGACAATAGTAATATGTGTAGTGAATTACTTGCTGGGTATATTGTCTTACAGTTGAAAAATGCAGTTTGTCACAATTACTGCATCGGATTACATTGGTCCATGCGTATAGAGAGGCGAAGTGCCTCCCCTTCCGGTGGACCCCATGGGACATTATTTCAGAAAAATATGTACGGTCGTCAACGGCGAGAGACAAATACTTTTTTGATCCTGTTTGAATTGAGGCATAAATCACACATATGATGTTTGTCAATTTAAAACATAATTTTGCAAGTCAAGAAAGTCTCAGTTTGTCGTAGTATTTAGTTTGTGTGAAACAGCTCAGTGTACTACATCTCTCGTCTTGCACAATATACGTCACCAACACCTGCTTGCTCGTGTTCCACGCACAAATGTAACGTTATCGTAACTGATGTGTTTTATCCAGCGACTCCTGGTCTTTTTATCAGCCAGGAAGCGGAAGAACGAGCAAGACCCGTTGCTGGTGTGAGTAAACCCCAGTACGAAACACACAGGCATCGTGGATTCAGCGAGAAAGACGTCACTCCGTGACTTTTGGGGGTGTAGTTTCTTCAACAGTTTTACAACAAACTGAGACTTTCTTGACTTGCAAAATTATGTTTAACCTTGACAACATCATATGTGTGATTCATGCCTCAATTCAAACAGGATCAAAAAAGTATTTGTCTCTCGCCGTTGACGACCGTTCATATTTTTTCTGAAATAAGGTCCCATGATGGTCCACTGGAAGGGGCGGGACTTCTTCTCTCTATTGAGACCAAGTGAGAGTGTGAAAAATACCAAAACGGTAGTTTTTGTTAATGACAATAGTAATATGTGTAATGAATTTCTTGCTGGTTTTATTGTCTTTTGGTTGAGAAATGCAATCTGTCACAACTGCTGCATCGGATTGCACTATCCATGTGTGTGTCTGGTTGCTGTTTCCCACCCCCATGGTGAGATCCTGCAGCCAAAGGGTCTTTAAAGCAGGCTCAGTGGGTCGGGGACTCTTTGGTTGCACGTCGTCCATCTCTGCTGGATGAAGAGGTCTCGCCCTACTGTACATTAACCTCCCGGGCCGATCTCGGCAGGAGCTGGGTCCGAAGGGAACACTTTGATCGTGATGCATGTGTGTGAGTGCTGCTGAGAGTATCATCGGTAAAAGCCACTGACATAATCTAGAGCAGCCTCACTCTCACTTAACCAGGATGCTGTAAAGCAGTGGCAGCAAATGGTGCGATTCATGTGTTGACATCGCGTTAAAATGTCTTTACAAATCAACTGTGTAATCATTGTAGACTTTATGGCCCACAGGGCTTTATTGAAGATCCAGAGAAAAAGCCTCGGTGACAATTACACACCCTGTGTGCGGACAGGCATGTAGTAAAAACTCCATGTGGTGATCGTTACAAGGCAAATAAAACATTCATGTGGAAACAGGAGGCCATAAATTCAATTTTTTTGGCACATATGAGATCTACAGTGAGGGTACCTAGCCAATAGTCAAAATATAATATTGTGTCAGTAATCATTTGGTTGCCATTATCATTATGGTGCACGTAAAGTTCAACAGCATTTGCTTTATGCTCCTCATGTTATTACAGCTATGGAGTTTATATACTAGAATGGTCGTGACTTGATGTCTAATCGGGCTGCAGGCAATGTGATCGGCTCCCAGACGTAATGATGCATGATGAGACAGCGAGATACACGACTAGCCAGCCCCCCCCTCCTTCCCTCCGAGATTGCTGTCTGGCTGAGATGTTGAGTTGAGTTATCCACCACGTCTGTGCCCAGGAGAGACAACCACGACAGCTTAGAGAGAGTCATACAAAGGTTAACAGCTTGAATTTGGTCACTGCAGCAAGATTTCACTAAAAGTAATTAACTTGGATTTCACTTGTTGTGATGTGTCATAGCTTTTGCTTCAGCTCAAGAGAACAATACGTACATTTAGATTAAAAAAAAATCAATTGGATCATTTGTTTAGTTCTGTATAATAAATATGGACTGAGAAGTGATTCCGTAGCGAAGTGTCTCTTTGAGCTGTAAGGCGCATGTCATGGCATCCTGCCTTGTTGGACTATATATGCTGAAGCTTTCAAGCCTGTTGGGTTCGTAGCCACCCTTCATCAGGGATGCCACTGCAGGTTTTGACAGCTGATAAACACCAGCTGTGACATCACTGATTGGGGGTGTGGCTACAAATTCAACATTAGTTTCAATCCGGTGCAACACTGTGTGATTTCAGTGTTGATTTAGAAGTTTAATGAAACCGTTGGCTTCTAGGAACTGAGCTGTGGCTGTGCATGAGTACTAATGGCACAGATTTGGTTGAATATTAGCTGTCTCTTTTTTTTCCATCTTTCTTTTTGGCATACAGGAGGAGTCCTAAAGCAACAAGTACCACTCTCTTGACTTTCTGTCTAGCTTTTCTCTCACCTCTGCTGCCTCACACCTAACTAGGTGATGGAAGGCCAGGTTGGAGAGGAGGCCGCTCCATTAGCAGATGTAATTGGAGTGTCTGATGGCCGCAGCACACCAGATGAAAGGTAATCAGAAGGTGTGTGGCTGTTGGAGTAGGTGTTAAGAGAAGGGTCGGCTCTTAGGACTTACTGACGTTGTTATTGAGCATCCCTCCTTGGACTGAGGGCGCTCCAAAATAAGAGGCACAACTCATCTTTTCCAGAGCTAACTTGTTGAGGAAGTAGTGTGTGTGCACGCCAGTATCACTCAAGGATGAATTGTGACTCTGCAGTCAGATATATTTATTGCGTATACATGCCAATATCATATAATGATTTTCTGCATATGTTAACATCCATCCCATCATGTTGTTCTGTCAGTCTGTCAGAAATGTTAAATACTTGTGTTGAACATGTGCCTTCACAGGACACATCTATATCAACCAATCAGAGCTTTGTAGGCGGGATAAAGAATAGGGACATCATCTTTCAACATTAAGTAGCTAACAATAGATACATCCATGAAAAACAGCGACAGAAAAATGACAACAGGCGTGGATGAGATCCAGTTGACTTACAGAAATACAACTCTTAAATCGGCATATTTTTTGATTGTTGTGAAAAACATCAGGTTAACTGCTCGTAGCAACTACTACCGACCCCTGTCAACTGAAAATGACATTGGTGGGACGTACATGTAATTGTACACAGAAATTGGCCAAGATGAATACAAGTTAAAGTGGCAGTAGGCCGTATATTTTTGGCATCATTGGGCAAAAATTCCATAATAACCTTCAGTATATTGTAATTCAAGTGTTCTGAAAGATAACTAGACTTCTGCTCCTCCTCATGGCTCTGTTTTCAGGCTTTAAAAAATCTAGCAAGTGACGGGAGACTTTGACCAATCACAGGTCATTTCATTGAGAGAGCGTTCCTATTGGCTGTGCTCCGGTCATGTGACCGGTACTTGGCGTTCCTTCAACAGATTTTACAATGGCGGCCGCGTCACAAACTTTATCATTTTACAGCTAAACCGTGCACTACAAGATGATTCTGAAAACATTTGAGGCGAGAAATAGGCATTAACGTAACATAATATTGATTCATATTTTATCAGCGCTGCCTAGTTTGACCGTTTGGTCCGAGTTCGCGAGTGATTGATAGCCGGCTCTCATAGACAGCAGATGGACAGCAGACTTCAGATCAGTTCTTACTGCTTGTTTTCCTCCGGTCTGTGATCTTGCAGATGCCGTTAGGAGCACCGGAGGACACAGAGTTTTACAAACTGTTTCACACAGTTTTATAAAATAACCTTTTTTAATCATATTTGCTGAAAAAGAAAATGAAAGTGAAAACAACAAAGCAAATCAGTCTGATTAAGGGAGTCACATTTAAGTTGCAGTAAGTCATTCTTAAATTTATTGGGAAGTACTGCAAGTTTATTGCCACAAATAGGAGCAAAAGATAAGTATATTTCTATAAGGCTGTAACGATACACAAAATTCACGGTTCAGTATGTACCTCGGTTTTTGGGTCCCGGCTCGGTATATTTTCAGTACAAAAAAGAAAACAAAGGAAATGAAGAAAACTACTTTTTTTTTGCTGTGGAGAGACTGACTTGCTATCCAGTCTGTTTTTTGTTTTTCTTTTCGCTCTGCTAATCAACACATTGTGTATCACAGATATACCCAACTTCAGTTTAACAGTGTCAGCATTGTCCATTGAGCTTGATTAACCCGCTGCTACAGCTGATAGAGAACAACTGGTGTGCTGCCAAAACTTTCCAGGTAAAACTCACGCTCCATCATTTCTGTTCCACGTGTGTGAGAAGTAGACATGCACCGATCAGCTATAACATTAAGACCACTGACAGGTGAAGTGAATAACGTGGATTGTCTCGTTACAATGGCACCTGGCAGTGGGTTGGATATATTAGACAGCAAGTGAACATTTTGAACTTTGAACTTTGTGTTAGAAGCAGAAAAATGGGCAAGCGTAAGGAGGTGAGCAACTTTGACAAGGGGCCAAATTATGATGGCTAAACGACTGGGTCAGAGCATCTCCAAAACGGCAGCTCTTGTGGGATGTTCCAGGTCTGCAGTGGTCAGGACCTACCAAAAGTGGTCCAAGGAAGAAAAAACGGTGAACCGGCGACAGGGTCAGACCTGAGGCTCATTGATGCACGTGGGGAGCGAAGGCTGGCCCTTGCTGTCCGATCCAATAGAAGAGCTACTGGAGCTCAAATTCCCAAAAAACGATTAAAGCTGGTTCTGATAGAAAGACAGTTTGTTGCGTATGGGGCTGCGTAGCCGCAGACCGGTCAGGGTGCCCATGCTGACCTAATGTTATGGCTGATCGGTGTAAACAGCTGTTTGGGTCACAGGGCGTACCGAAAGGATGTCACAGACCGAACCAAACGTCCTGTACCGAACAATACAACAATACAATTACACGTACCGTTACACCCCTATGTTTCTATGTTTCTATGTAAAATATATCAAAAACCAACTGCATACTGTAAGGACGTCTGAAGGTGAGACTTAACATGCAATAGAGCGTCTGCAGGCATGTCATTCCTTGAGTTGATTAGCATTTTATATATTGCTGCCATTAATTATGACTTGTAAATTGACCTATGGTTATTCACTCATTCATCATTCCTTCTAAAACTGCCCTCTGCTTCTCTAATAGACCATTGTTCTGAATGTGAGAAGAAAACATGAGGAATCTTTTAAAATCCTTCAGATCAAACCTGCAGAAAACCTGAAAATGTACAAACAAACAAAATCTATACATATTCTATTAATCTAAATCATTACAAATATGCACCATGTGCTACAGATGAAATCATAATTAGTCTCAGATATTTAATTTCATTCCGTGTTTCAGAGTCTCTTTAATCTCTCATTTCATTACAGGCTTTGGCAGGGTTGCGTTTCATTTTCAGATGTGTTTTCAGATTATGCTCTAAATAGATTTAAATTAACTCCCGCTCCGCTAACAACGAGGAGCTGTCTTTTTAAGCCGTGGTATAAGGTCAGCCAATCGTTTAAATGCTGACTGTGGTTCCCACTTTCCGTTTTTATTCCCCAAATTTCAAAATAAGAGTGCAAGAGGCAATGTCATCCAATATTAGTCCTAGTAACATTATATAACAATAATAACAACATAATTTGGCCTGGATAAAATAACATCAGCCTGGATTATAGTTATAATCACACAAAGAGTAGAGCCTCGGTTGCCTTCTTTTCATAACTGATTACACATGTATCTAGCAGCTTCACTGACTCATTCGAAATCTGCTGCTGAACACATTCTGCATTAGCAAGTTTAGGTATCTAATGAAGCCAATATCTCCTCTAAATGTCCAAACCGGTCACAGATACACTTCCGGTCCATGAAAATTGGCATATTTCATGTTGTTTGGATGAATTAATGTTAATTTAAAACTTTATTTAGTTGTATTTTTCCATGAATACGCTACTTTCTAACTGGGGCACAATAACACAGGTGCTCACACCCCTCTGAAAGAGGTCTAATGACTCCCTTGCTGTCACCCATTGAACATTTCTTTCCTTCCTTCCTTGCTTGCTTCCCATCTTCGTCTTCGTTTCACGGAGAAGAAAGGAACGTTAGAATAACACAGAAGCATCCGATCCGAATACCGGACAGCCTCTGCCAGACCTCAGCGACACACACATTCCCATGTTCCAGAGTCACGTCAAAAGGCGTCTGGTAGTGCAGCCGGCTATGTTAATAAAGGGGAGGACAAAAGCACAGCACCCACTGAGGAGAGCAGAGATGGGATAATGATCACTAATTAATCATGCACTGGGGGGTCACGTGGCTCGTCTCTTCACCGCCGACACAGGAGCAGGAGGGAATGACTCACTTCCCGCTGAAGGCTCCACATAGGAGGCAGCTGAATTAAGTGAGACATGGGTATCTCCGCAACATGCCTTTTATTAGTCTCAGCCAGATGATGCAAATGTGTGAGCTATTCTGGGGGACAAAATAGGGTTATTTATGCATGTCCAATCATTTATTAGGCTAATTAACACACATGCATATTTGACAAAATGCCTTTTCTTGCATTATGTGTTTATCTCTCACAGGAGCACACACATAGCAGAGGACTGAAACATACCAAGCATAAAGCCACAGACTCCGACCTCTAAAAAGTGGGAGTTCAATGATTTTGAATATTTTCACAATACTCACTTAGTATATTCGCTTAAAACATACATTCATGTGTTGAAACTCAACTGTGGATGTTGTACATTTCAAAACATTAACAGTTAGCTGGGAGGAACTTGCAACCGGTTACACCACAGATCAGAATAGACAATTCTGAAACATTACAAGTTAAGCTGGATGCTTCATTACATCCCGTAGGGGTCAGCTTCAGCACTCGTAAATTCGCAAATTTTGCCACTAAAAGATTTGCATTACACTAGTAATCAAACAAGTGCTGGAGTCTTGAGGACACATTAGGCTAACTTTAACGTATCCTCCTAAAAAATATTTAACATAGTCAGTGGTTGGATGTAATGAAGTACGTTTACTCAAATACTGTACTTATGTACAATTTTGAGGAACTTGTACTTTACTTGAATATTTACATTTTATGGTACAGTATTTTTCAAGGCAAATATTGTACTTTTTACTCCACTACATTGATCTGACAGCTAGAGTTAGTGGTTACTTTGCAGATAAAGATTTTACTTACAAAGCCTACTATCATCTCATGAGTATGATGCATTTTTATTAGGGCTGTCAATCGATTGAAATATTTAATCACGATAAATCACACATTTTTGTGTTGTTGTTTTTTTCATAGAAAACAACAGTGGCATTATGTAAACAACTGGCATTTAAAGGGTTAAAATTCTGAAATTGGTAGTTATAATCAAGCCTGAAGTTGGTTAAACATTTTTTAGTGAAAGCGGAAATTAATATTAGTAGGCTATATAGTATTTTTATAGCAGTTTTAGGAAGGGGACATTTTTGTCCTCTGAGGTAACAAGTGTGAGTTTTTTATTTTTAATCTGACACTGCATACAAAATAAAAATGCATCAAAATTGAAATCAAACTGGCATTTAAAGGGTTAAAATTCTGAAAATGCATGAAAATGTTGTAGTTATGGTTAGGACTGAAGTGAAAGTGGAAAATATTAATGTATAATTCTATGGCAGTTTTTTGACACAAACATCAGAGCAATTTTTTTAAAGAGATGCACAACGGATAAGTAAAGGATCTGAATATATCCTCGGAAGGTAGGCGTTTACGTAATATTTAAAAATCCTAAATACATCATTGATTTGTATCAGCCTTGTCACTGCAACATGGGCAACCTCCCCTTTTAGAGCAATAGACTAGAACAGTAATGATAGAAACACTAACAACTATTGAGACTGTTTTCTAAATAAAGGGGCTGGATATTTATATATATACATATTTCATTTTATTTTTTTCATTTTAGAAATGTATGTGTATGAAATGTATATGTATGTATAGAAATGGGGAAGAGCAATAAGTTTGTTAGGCTTTTGTGTTTGTATCTGATGCACCTAAAACTGTCAAAACTGGCTTCATATCTTCTTTATTATTATAAGAATATTATTTATATGAGGTCAAATATTACATTAAACATAGTATCATTATTTTATGTAAGTGTAATAGTAATGTTATCTATACTAGAGTAGGATATTTTGGTACTCAGTGCACAAACTAAATGTATTGGTATACATAAATCAATAAATGCTCCTGAAGTACGAGGTGTTGTTTATATAAGCTTAGGTCATATTGCGTATATGTTTTTGCACAAAATATCAACACAGCTAAAAAAGTTTTGCTCTTGACATAATGTATAAAACTTTTTTCTTTATATTGCATTGCTCAGCACTGTAATTACCTTTTCTTTTTTCTTCTTCTCCCTCTTTTGCTATCCAACTGTTAGCTTGACATTTGATTGTTGTGAATTGCTTTCATAAGCTACTGACAGCTTGACAGACAGCTCTGTGGTTGGCTGACTGGTCTACACCTTCACCAGTAAAATAGCAAGAATGAAACAGACAATAAGGACAGTATGATAGAAATAGACTTGACAGGACTCGTTGGCTATGCATATCACAACGTTTTGACTTTGCGGTGCTGCGCTGAAAGATAAATTACAGCAAAAGCTTTATGTAATGACAACAAGCTGAGTTAGGATCCTCAGCAGCTTTTAATAAACAAGGCCTTGTGTCCGGAGCATAAGAATGAGCCGTCAGGCGAAGCACTTATATCACATCATGCATATCAAAGCTGTTTTGCAATGTCTCCCATCTTTAACATTAACATTCAAAGGTGCAGTTGATTGCACTTTCATGCGGTTATTTAACCGGCTGAGAGCAACTGTGCTCAATAAGGAGGGGATTTCTAGAATAACTTCGAGTGGAAAGGTTCACTAATGAATATTCAGACAGGCACTTGAAAGGGATTTTAGAGAAAGGAGCTCCAGTTGTTTATGACACTGGTTGCTCTATCAAATGTTTGCCGTGTAAATATTGGTACATGTTCTTGGTTTTAAAGAAGCTTTTTAATGGGTCGTTGGATATGTGGGGACACAGAAAGAGTCGGCCCGGCTTATAATTGTACTTCTATTTTATATTGGCATAATAGGCAGAACAGAAGTCTGTGTTTTGTGGGTTATTGAGGTAAAGACCTTTGTTTGGGTTGTCACAGATGAAACCATCTGGCACAATAATTCATTAGCTTCCTGTTATAATTATAAATGGAACAGACTTTTGTTGCCTCAGAATATTTTATATGAATTAAAACACTCAACACCTACAAACTTGTACTACAATTTACCGGTATTCCCTGAAATGAATCCCCTAACAGTAGGCTGCCTCTCCCTCATAAAGCCTGTAGCCTAAACTATTGGGTCAACACTCTGGCTCAATGAATATGAGCAAATCTGATCCAAGACTAACAGGAGAATTAAGATGTAAACTGGTAAACTAGAGTGGCAAGAATTTCTGAGTATGAGATGTGTGTTTACTGGACATACTGAACCGTCCCCAAATGCATTGTGGCTCTACAGACTGTCCAATGGCGGTCTGTAAGGCAGACGTGTAAAATAATTAACTGTTGGATAAAATAATTACGAATTATGTCAAGTGACGTTAAGTTAAGAGGTAGAGTTCATATACATAATGTACTGTAGCAAACATTTAACACTAACATATTTAAAGGTGCTCTATATGATATCCAGAGCATTAATATAGCAGCAAACGTCTAAGTTCAATCTTAATACAGTGAGGGTTCAGCTGTGGAACAAGCTCCTCAGTTCTGCTGACAGAAATCAGAATAAACGTAAGCAAGGTCATGGACTACCATACATCTCTCTATCATATCATCAGAATGTGACCCGGCTGCTGCTGCTGCACTATTTTTACAAGCACCAAAACGTAAAGCAGTTACGTTTTGGTGTAGTTTTGAGTAGTTTATACCCTGAAAGGCTGAGCATGCATTCAGTTATATTTTTAATGTCTTTAGATTGCGTAGGCACATAAGTAACAAAGATACACTTAAAGGCGAAATGTGCACAGTTGTCTACATTTCGCTGTGAAAAGGTCCACGCTGTGCCTTACTAATGGAAACCTGTCCTTTGAAGTAACTTAATCACATTGCAGAAAATTCTTTAAAAAAAAAAATCTTTAAGTCTTATTAGAATTAATCATACCCTTTGCTGAGGTGGCACTTTGTCAAATGCTAAGCTCAGGGCTGGAAAGCAAATGAAAACCAAAAGCTTTCCTCCAGAAGATTTGGGCCAAGCACACACATTTTTAGATGCCATGTACTGTATGTGACGAGCACAGAGCCTCACAATTAATATCCTGTCTGTGGAATAACCACACTCATCCTTTCAAACCCCTGTTTGAGGATTAAGGAAGCTAAGCAGTAATACATTTTGGGGTAAAGTTGATGTATAGTTGTGGCTGATCAACCGCAGGAATGACTGTTTCTCTCTGTGATTTCATTTCCTGAATTATGTCTGACATTATTTAATTTTCAATTGTTATTTATCTTGGCTATAGTTTTTTTGACGTGAGTATATTAGCAAATGCTATGTCTTTTCTTGACCCCATTTTGTTATTTTTTGAGCATGCTAGAGGGCATGGCTTTAGGGATTGCAATGCTGATCCGTGGATAGTCGTTTTGTCCACCACTTTGGTCCAGACTTAAATATCTCAACAACTATTGAATAGATTTCCACAAAAGTTTATACAGACATTCCTGTACCCCAGATCCTACTTTGGTGATCCTCTGACTTTTCCTCTAGCGCCACTAGGAGGTTGATATTTGTGGTATTAAGTGAAATGTCTCAACAGCTGTTGGATGGATTGCTGTAATGGATTTCCCTTTTGAATTGTGATGACTTTGGGGAGCCCCCTAAAGCCTCAGTTATACCTTCCGCAAGGACTGATGCACGGACATGAGCTGACATGGAATTGTGACGAGGACACGTTTGGATCTTTTATACTCTGTGCGTGTTTCTCCTCGCGGCAAATCGACATTATCAAAGCTCCTCAAAGTTGTCCATTTCCTCCTCCAAAATTTGAATATGCACGGACAGGCAAAAACCTGCCACACAGAACCCCCGTGAAGGGCTTAACTCTTCATCAGGTCAAAATGTGTGTTGTAAATGTTACCATGCTACCATGCCAAACTAAGATGGTGAACACGGTAAACATTATACCTGCTAAACATCAGCTTGTTAGCATTGTCTTTGTGAACATTTTAGCATGTTGACTTCAGCATTCAGCTCACTGCTGCTAGCATAGCTGTAGGCTAGTCTGGTTTCTGTTCTGGTTTAAGATACATCTATTTTTATGCCTCCGCACCGGCGACAGTCGTGGCCGAAGGAATTATGTTTTCAGGTTGTCCGTCCGTCCGTCCGTCCGTCCGTCCGTCCGGTCCATTCTCGTGAACACGATCTGTCAGAAACGCCTGGAGGGAATTTCTTCAAATTTGGCACAAATGTCCACCTTGACCCAAGGATAAACTGATTAGATTTTGGTGGTCAAAGGTCAATGTGACCTCACATCCCTCACATTCTCGTGATATCTCGGGCACGTCTTGAGCGAATTTCTTCAAATTTGGCAGAAACATCCACTTGGACTCAAGGATGAACCAATTTGATTTTAGTGGTCAAAGGTCACTGTGACCTCACGTCCATCCTGCTCTTGTGAAAGCAATATCTCAGGAATGCCTGGAGGGAATTGTATTACATCTGGCACAGACATCCACTTGGACTTGAGGATGAACTAATTCAATTTTGGTGGTCAAAGGTCAAGGTCACTATGACCTCACAAAACACATTTTTGGCCATAACTCAAAAATCCATGTGCTAATTATGACAATTTCACACAAATGTCTAACAGGATAAAATGATGTAGTGATGACATTTTGGACAGACATTGATGTAATCTGCAACTTGACTGGTTGGCGGAGGCATGCAACCATGAGACGGTAATTCTAGTTTGTTTCTTACCAGCCTTTTTTCATTGTTTAAACACAAATTACATTTATTTATACAAAAACTAAACATGTAAAATCCTGTTATTTCCCAGAGGCCAGACCTAATGCTCTCTTCGCGCCTCAGTGTCAGGGGACAGATACTGATTTATCCTGTCATTGATCTGTCCCTGTGGGAGCCACCAGCAGGACACGCCACTCAGATCTCAATAGCAATGTCAACAACTTCAAACCCTTGCACCTTGTCGCCCCTCTCTCCATTCACTGTTTTTGTGAGCTAAAGTACAAAAGTGGAATCGATACAAGTTGAGGCTGATTGATGAGGCGCTCTCGCCATCGACTGCACAGAGACTCTCCGCTGTTATGATCAAGAAGTAGTTGCAGAAAAAAACCTCCAGGTCTCTGGACTCGCTGAAGAGTGACAACATTCACACCACCCACAGCCGCATCGCTGCGTGCTGATGGACGGCTGACTTGAGCCAGCTGTACTGCCAGTGGTGGTGCAGTGATAGCCAGGACATGCAGTAAACACCGATATATGATTAACTGTTCTCGGCTGCTCAGCTGAAAGTTCACTTTTAAAACTTTCCCACGCTGCCGACCAGAGACTCAAGGTGTACATCACACACCAGTAAATGATGTGTCAAAATGACATTTGGCAGCTGGTTCCTCCTGTGGTTTGTGGTGTGAAGACACCAAGGCCTTATCGCAGCCCCTTATTCGCAGGCTAATTTGCTGCTCTCACCACGAGTGAGAACTGCACGTACAGAGGAAGGAAGAAGTCACGTTTCCTAGAGGTACATTTCCACTAAGCACACGCTCGTCTCCTGGAGGAGGAAACCTAAGCATGTGACTCTGCAGTGTGGGTAGTATTCGGCCTTGTCTGCACTGCTTTTGAGTTGTGGGTGACTTTTGGGTCCTGGGAGTCTGGTGACTCGTCTTCTCCAACGCCTGACATTATTTTCACCTCTGTGACTCAGCGCAGGCTGCTGCTGCCCTGTTTGACATTCTGATGTGGAACAAACAGCCAGCGGCCCATTGGCTCACTCTCATCAGCGAAAGCTGTTTGTATCCATCTCTTTTCCTCCCTCCCTCTTGCATCCTCCCTTTCTTTCTTGTTATTACTTTGATTGCTTTAGTCTGCCACCCTGCAGCTCTGCATAGCTGTCAAGGGAAGGTTGTAGTGCAGATAACCTACTGTACAGCGCAGAGCCAGATACTTATACTACTTTTCCTTTTCCATGTGTTTACACTTCTCTACTGTCTGTCACACAAAGGGAAAAGCTCTATATCCTGATTTATTTAAAGGTGCTCTATACGATATCCAGAGCATTACAGCAAACAACTATTTGCCACGTAAAGGTATAGAGGAGTAATGTCTACCTGAGCAGAGAATGAAGTCGCTCTCCCTCTGTGTGTGTTGTAATCCAAGCTTTTCTGTGCTTCGTTGATATAGCCGGGCCGGCCGCATGTGCCTTTTAGTGCATGTTCGTGCATGTGAGCGTGCCCCACTGGCTAGCTCACAGCTGCCAATCTGCACTGAGCTCATACAGCAGTTACAGCTGATAACACCATCCCGACCGACGGCACCGTTTGGGAAATATAGCAACCACCCTCTGGTTCCACCTGAGGTAAACACTGTTAGCTCCGTCACCATTGTTGCAGTTGTTTTCATTGTTAGCATCATTAGCACCGTTAGCTGCAAGCCGTGGTCGTGTCTAGAAGGGAATCCGCATTGCAAAATCTCATCTGAGATCTGCAAAAACTCTTGCGAGACTCGCTGCCCGACGACCTGTCCTAACCTTAAATATTTGAGCTCAATGCCTAACCTTAACATCTCACGAGAGTTTCCCCAGTTTCTTCTAGACACTATAACGCTAACCACCGGCTCAGCTGCCGCCATGTTGAGAGCTGTGCAGAGGCAACAGAAATACTCCCAATCTCGAATTTAGCACCTTTAAGGTGAACGACGAGTGATAAAAGTTGAGTATGCTAATTTGTTAAATGCATTTTGTTCTGTTCAAGAGTAAAATGATCTTAGATTTTAGGTGTTCAAGGACAATAAACACGCACCGTTCACTTTATGCTTTTATTCTGTTTTCCATTTAACTCTTTTAGTTGATTCAATATCTTTTTTGGCTAAAGAGAGGTTTTTGTCTTGAGATGTCTATTGAGCTTAAAGCATCATTGCTATCACTCTGTATTTGCTATAGTGCACTACATTTACTCATGGCCTTTTTATTTGAGTGTTTGAATTTTGAGTGTGAAATATATGCACTATATATGGTAATTTCCTAAAAAATGTGAACAAAACGAGTCGTGTCCATGGCATGTACACTACTTTCTGCTAACAATCCCACAATGTAATGTGCCACATTTCATAGATGCAAATATTAGCAGTCGTGCCACACTATACATGTCAGTGATGACTCAAAATGACAATGATGTGTCAGAGATATCAATTCACTGCTCACTATAGGTGAAGTGTTGTGGGCCTAATTTAAGGGGAAAAGAGAATAAGTAAACAAGGGAATGATCTCAGACAGTTATTCCATGTAGATGAGGCATTCTTGTGTGGTACGGCTGGCTTCACCTCTCCACAAAAGGCCGTAAGCTAAGAAGCTTTCAGTGTACAGACTGATTTAATTTCTTTGGGTTGGCTCATGTTCAATGCCTTCAGACTGTGTCGAGGGTTGAGGTGTGTCAGCATTTATTTGAGCACTGTTTACAGTGACAAATCGTTCCTTTACTTGCTCTGATGGTCGCTATTTATAACTGATGTGCTCCTTGTGTGTGGTGTTACTATGACAACCGACAACTGCGAGCTCACGTCTTAGCTTCGACTTATTTATTTATTTCATTTTGAAGACATAATATAAAATATACTTATAGTTTTTATATCTTGCCACATTTTTTGATGTGGTAAAATGATATCAATAATATACAGTTAATGTACAGTAAAAAAAAAAAGGAAATATATCATGAAGCACCCTTGGCCTGTCCTTATGTCAACCCACTTTAGACAACAAGCCAAAACATTACTACTAGGTCTAAGTGGTTAACCTTACATGAATACAAAGCTCCCAAATATTGGCTTTTGGTGACTAGTTGCATACTGAATGAAATAATCACTCACACAGACAGAAAACGACCGACTGACAGAGAGAGTTTCTGTGCCCAGTAGAGGCTTAGTGACCACCACCTGAAATATGAAGATAAAAGAAGTCATGGCAGCCATTGGGAAGCAGAATACACTGTCAGTGTGCTGCAGGTGATGCTGGAAATCACATTCAGCTGCCTATTTCTTAAATGAAAAGAGCTTGATGACTAATTCACACTAGGAATCGTTGTGAGCGAATAAATAAATAAATATGTCATTAAATGTAGCAAACATAATACTAAAAATAAATGTAGCCATTCATTTCATTCATAAAATGTGAGATAAATTGTTATTTCTGTTTTAATGAGGCAGAAATGCATACAAAAAAGAAATGTGTAAAATAATAAAGAAAAGAATATATAAATAAATGAATAAGTTTGGGGAAATAAGTAAGAGGTGAAATGCAAAGGCAAAATCATACATAAATAACTGAATCAATTGAAAATAAATGCAAAAATAAATAAATCATTTTAAAAGTTAATAAAAATGATTACATAAATAAATAAAAGAGACAATTAAACAGAAGAGTAAATAAATAAGGGAATTAATAAAAAACATAAATAAAGGAGTAAATTAAAACATAAATCAATTTATGTCACATTTTATCAATTAATTAATGGCTACATTTATTTTTAATATTACTTTTGCTACATTTAATGACATATTTATTCATTTATCGGGTCATGTCTTTATTTTTTTTCTTTATTTATTTCTTTATTTTTTATTTTGGCAGGTTCCGTCCTCCATAGAGTGAAGGACACAGCAGATCAGGTCATACAGTGTCTATTAATCTGCCATTGTGCGATGAAATACTACACCAGCATTGACACAGACACACACACAGTGTGATCTCTATCTTACTGCTTCGACAGTACTGTCATTTACTTTCATGTCAACAGACTGTGTTGAGTTGAAAATTGAATTAAGTTTCTGTGTGGGCCTTTTTCCAGACTTCATCTAGTAGCTGTTAGCAACAGTTTCAGTCAACTGTCATCAATCACTGTGTCATTCAGCATACAGTGAAAATAAATGGACGTCTGATTACTGTAGAGGTTTGAGAAGTGATAATAATATGGCTGTCGCAAAACAACAGCTGCTAATAATGGAATTCAAAATGGCACAAATAAATGGGAGCATTAACGTCATAACAGGTCGCTCTGCAATTACCATCCAGTCCCTGAAACTCCTGTCTGTCAGTCAGACTCCCGTTGTTCTCAAAATAGTCCGAATAAAGTGAATCTAAATGGACACCGAGCCAGCTGGAAGGACTGTAGAGCAACTTGGCTGCAGCCCGTTCTCTCTGCACAGCCTGCCTTGACAGTAATTACAGAGTGAGTGTATGAGCGCGTATGCACCCGTGCTTGTTTGTACAGTAAGTGTGTGGAGAGTGGGGCTGGCAGCCCAGATAAAGCCTGAGGCGAGGCCCCTCGGAGAGAGGTGTGTGGGTGGAGGGTCGTGCCTCTGCAGAGACGACCTTTCCAATAAAAGCCACTTCCCTGTGAGGAGTCCAGGTGAGCACACAATTACATTTTCATAAAAGAAACTTAAAATGCAAATGCATTCCTCACATTCCAGCTATATATATGTATTTTCTTTCCTCACTTTAATGTAGATAGACTGCATGAAGAGGTGCTTCTCTGACTTTGTTCATCACTGTTTTAAATGATTCATCACAGTCAATAAGCAGGAAATAGTACACAGTACAAGAGAATCAATATATCCTTGTTGGTGGCCAAACAACAGAATGATGTAGAAAGTTGCGATCGGTGAACCATGTGCCAACAAAGTGTTATCTTCATTGTCCAGCTAAGCTTAGTTGTCTCATTATATACCACAGAATTCAAACTAATGCTGAACTATGTTTGAACATACTTTTTGTTACCATTTATTTCCCACGACTCTGCCCTCTGGACTTTCAGCCGTAAATTGCCGTCTCCTGTTCACTCATAGCTGCCAATTGGATTGTTAACGCCTGTCCAGACCTGTGCTTGTATGCAAACTACGATAAGTGCTTGTCCAATTGGTTCCCTCTGTAGTGGCTCTGCCTCGTCTAATTGCTCGAATTTATGCAAATCAGGTTCAACGGAAGTTCAGCCAACAGCGATCGTCAGTGAATACACAATGGACCCACAGCTGGTAACCTTCCATATGTTCAACTTAACAGCAGAGTCAACATACATGTAACAGCACAGGTGCACCATGGGACTGGATGTTTAATGCCTGTTTCTGTGTGCTTTGCTGTTCTTCTCAGTTAAATGGTGACTTTTTTTGTGGCTGCTCTTGTTTTAATGAAATTGTTAGTTAGTTGTAGCCAAAATCTAGAAGTATGAGTTCTGATAATTTGTCATGCTGCACAAAAAGACATGTAAAATAATAGTTTATTCACCTTCTTGCTGATAGCTAACCTGACTCTGTCAGAAGGTACAACGTGTTGTTTTTACACTTATTAAACAAATGAGATATAATGTGTTAAGTTTAGGGCTGTCTATCTATTAAAATAGTTAATCGCAATTAATCGCAAATTAATCACACATTTTTTATCTGTTCAAAATGTACCTTAAAGGGAGATTTGTCTAGTATTTTATATTCTTATCAACATGGGAGTGGGCCACTATGCTTGCTTTATGCAAATGAACGTATACATTTATTATTAGAAATCAATTAACAACACAAAACAATGACAAATATTGTCCAGAAACCCTCACAGGTACTGCATTTAGCATAAATAATAGGCTCAAATCATAACATGACAAACTGAAGCCCAACAGGCAACAACAGCTGTCAGTGTGTCAGTGTGCTGACTTGACTAAGACTTGCCCCAAACTGCATGTGATTATCATAAAGTGGTCATGTCTGTAAAGGGGAGACTCTTGGGTACCAATAGAACCCATTTTTATTAACATATCTTGAGGTCAGAGGTCAAGGGACCCCTTTGAAAATGGCCATACCAGTTTTTCCTCACCAAAATTTAGTGCAAGTTTGGAGCGTTATTGAACCTCCTTCGTGACAAGCTAGTGTGACATGGTTGGTACCAATGGATTCATCAGGTTTTCTCGTTTCATATGATGCCAGAAGCCTCCCTTCTCGCTTTAAAACTGTGCCCGCTACAACCTAAAAATCGCAAGTTGCATTAACGAAATTAGTGTCGTTAAAACAAATTTGCGTTAATGCGTTATTATTGCGCTAACTTTGACAACCGTAGTTAATTTGTGAGTTGTAGAGGTGTAGTGGTTTGGACAGAACCAAGCTAGCTCTTTCCCATTACTTCCAGTATTTGTGCTAATATAAGATAACCACCTCCTGGCTGTAACTTCATATATAAAAGACAGATATGAGGTTGGTATTGATCCTCTCACCTAACTCTCGGCAAGAAAGTGAATAATGGTATTTGATTGTTGATTCCTTGAGTAAAAGTCATTTAAATCCTGACACCTTAACTTCTCCCATCATCCATTTTTACCAAAGGATGATTCATCATCTTGTCACATGGACCGAGATTTTATATCTCTGCTACTTTTTTAATGGAGTTGGCAAAGTTTAAATTCTCAGACCAGCTGAGAAAATCTGCGTGGGAAAAGGACGCACGAGTAACACTCTCCCCTCCTTCAACAGCTCCCAACACAAAGCAACCCACCGCCAACCTCTACCGTGAAGCTGTTCGGTGGCCAAAAGTAGCAGCTGGCATGTAACACATTGTGCGATAAATAGGATGCATACTGAAGCAGGAAAGCTGTAGTAAAACTCGAGTAGCATTTCATTCAAGATGTCATTTAGGAATTTATATTTAGGAAGCATCCCATTACCTAAACGTGACTAACTGTTTCATAAGAGCTCGGATTTCTATTCCCTCTGATAGCATGTGATTTATTTTCACTCATGGTCAGATATAGCAAGTGATCTGCACACAGCTATAAATCCCTCTCCTCCCTGCATCCTCACTCTCTCTCTGCTCTCCTGCAACACTCCTCCACTCGATTCTCCTTGAGGATAGCGAGGAGGTTGGGGAGGGGGAGCAGCAGTATAAATCAAACACTCACAAGCCTCCGAGACATTTGTTCGCGCGGGGTCTCCAGGGTGGGACTACACTCCAGCAAGGAGGATTTGTAATCTGTTCAGCTCTGCTTACTACTATATTTACCGCTCTATTCAGACTGTTTACTCATGCTCATTTGATAACTAATGTGCAAAGTGAGCTGAGCGATTTCAGTCGCTTATGGAGTGTGTTCAAGCTTCACCTTTGGGGAATACCCAGATGTTAATTGTATATATCCTCTCTGCCTCAGTTGATCTGCAGCGTAAACACTGTGCACTGAGCAGAGCTGATGCCTGTGGAGAGATGAATACATTTGCTAATTTCCTAGAGGATACACCAAAGCTAGATAGTTCCACTTCTTTCTATGATCTCCTCGGTTGCTTTTACAACAGACTGTTGACAGTGAAGGTAAAACCCCGAGGTATTAAATGTTGTACACTGTGTCGTGCTGCACAAATCACTGGAAATGTTGCAGTGAGTCCAATGACACGTGGAGCTCCGCGGTGCTGTCTTTACAGCCCGGAGGAATATTTCTTTCCATGTTAAAGGGACTCAATGTAAGAATAAAAAATTGCTTGTTAACAGTGACACCTGTGGTTATCAACGTCAGTCACATTCACTTGATATTCTCAGAGCTAAACTAACTCTCTTCTGCTCCACTGCTAGCTCGTTTTGCCGCCGCTCGCTCTGTCTTGCTTCACCACTCACTTCCCACGTACACACACATTCACACAACACTAGTTTTTGCCCACAGTCTGTCACATTCCTGTTTTGCAAGACAGGCTTCACTAGATATAACTTTGTTTTTTTTGTGCATCCGTGGAGTTTGTGTTGGAGTCTGAGTTGTGGTGGGGGCTGGTCATTTGTTGGCGTTAGCGGACTCCATTTGTAACCCAGAAAGTTGCAGAAGGTCTCATTCTTTAGGTGAGGTTACAACCTGTTCATACATTGGCAATAAAAAATGATTAAAACACGTTTCTACGTTTAAAAAGTTACATACAGTCCCTTTAAAGCCAGAGCATGGCCCAATGTCTTAACACTTGTCACCCGTTTTGATGGGCTAACCACCCTACAGCATCTAGAAAGAGGCTGAGGTTACCAGTGTTTATAATTTGTGATTGTGATTTGTGATTGCAATTAAACAATCGGAATCTGCACCCTCAAATCTGTGGCCGTGGTACTGTGCAGGAGAACGGTGGATTGTCCCGTTTAGGTTCGGAATGAGTTTCTGTTGAAGTTCAAGTATCTAAGAGTCATACTTAACAAGTGAAGACAAGATGGAGCGGGAGATTGACAGGTGGAGTGGTGCTGGCCGGGGTTGACAGTCTTCACATTGAGCCAGTTGTGATGGTTCCACATCAGATCATGCAGGATGCCTGTCAGATGCTCATTTGTAAAGGTGTTCTGGACACATCCAACTGGAAGGAGACAGGCACATCCGGAGCACACTGCAGGTATAACATACCAGCCCAGTGACACAGCAGTTCGTGAAATAGTCACAAAATTGAATGTATTGATTTGAGTACACAGCCACAAATGTTTTTCATGATGGTCAGCACGAAATCAATTAGGTTAGGGTGGATGGCTCACTCAAAAAACACAGGACTTTCGCACAGGAGACGCGGTGTAATTGTCCCGTGTGAAACCTCAAATCAAAGTTGATTTATTTGTCACGTTACTTCTGTACTTAAGTTACAGCATTCCAGAGTTATTTTAACCCAAACCACGATCTTTTCCTAAACCTAACCAAGTAGTTTTATTTTGAAAAGACTGTAGCGGAAATTGGCACGTGCGCCATGTGTTGCTGGACATTCGTAGGAAAACGCATGAAAAATACGTTGTTGAAAGTCGTAATAAAGGCGTCACAAAAAAAGGGAGAATCGTGTCTATGTACACGAATCAAATAGGTTAAATTTTGTGACGGTCGTGAGACTGTGTTGAACATACAGTATACTACCTGGCCTTCAGGATCCCGGAGGAAGAGATGGAGACGTGGCAGGGTAGAAGGACGTCAGGCCAATCTACTAGAAAATGTATTGATGGATAGAATTGAAGAAAAATAATGCTGTTGTTCATTTTGTTTTAAAGGGGTGTTGTTTATTCTTTTATTTCTTGGTCATTTCCACCATTATTACTGTGCTGCTACTCTTGTCTTTCCATCTGCAGCCCAGCTCACTGCTAGCTACGCTCGCAGAGCACGGCAATCACAAATGGCATCAGCCTCTCAACATTTGGTGCATATCGTCTCCAAAATGTTTTTGCTAAAATGCAGAGTTGCAAATGAGTGTTTGTGCATTTCATTTATTTCCCCCACAAGGATAAACATATGTTGTTTTCTACCTCCGTGACTGCGTGCCTTCACCTCTGCTAAAGGTTTAGAGGAGCTGCTGAATACAACTGTCCATAGCAAACTAATGATGCAGAACTGCATATTTCTTCACTTTAAATAGTCTACATAAAGAAATAGGCTATATGGGAAAAAAAGGAACACGGCATCCAGTAGTGAGAGTGCAGCTGCATGCTATCTGTATATCCCCAGGTGCATTTGTGGAGAATTTACATCGTTTTTTACCCTGTAGTGTCTTCCTATTTTGTTGAAACAGAATCTCTGTGTCCTCTTGTGTGCACAGAGCAGCAACTAACCCACGACACACTTGTAGAAGTGAGGAGATAAAAACAAACACTTTGCACAGAGAAAGAACCAGCAGGTGCTGCTACTAACGACAGACAGATGAAACAGACAGGACGCATCATTTAAGTTGAATAAAACACCACAAAGCAAGTAGCAGTCTGTTTTTTTTCTTGCTTTTCATTTTTGCAGTTTGACCGAGCTTGTCACAGTCTGTCTCTGTCCCTCCTCGCCACGTTCCTGATTCCCCAGGCTTCATTACTGTTTTCTATCCATCCCACTGATTTTCTCTCCTTTCCCCATCACCTGACTGCCCCACCCATCTACACTCCTCTTCTGCCCTGACCTCCATCTAATTTTCTCATCAGCCTCTCAGTTCATATATCGGCCCAGTTAAATTCATTCGCTCCACTTTGTAAAAGTTGCAACGTGTTTCTTGCCATTTGCTTTCAAGCTTCTGATCCCTTTACCCTTTAATCCTGTCACCTGAAATCTGTGCCTTCCTGACCTTCTGCCTGGTTTTGGACTTTGGCCCTCCTGCCTGTCCCCTTTGGATTTGTTTGCCTGTTTGGACTTCCTTCCTGGTTTTTCACCCATGCCTGCCAGCGGTACATGTCCACCAGGTCCGGCGAGGACACTAGGGGACGCGCTGCTCCACTCAACGGGCCATTCAAGCTGTGATGTATCCTATTGTGGAATGCACCTGATTGGTCCCTGGTTTTCTGCTCGCCGTTTCAAAGAGGAAACAACATGAACAACATAAACTTTCTGTTATTCCGTCTAAACATTCTACCAAAATCTACTTCTGAAAACATTTTAAGTGAGAAATAGGCTATGCCACTGCTGAATCTGGTTTCGTTTTAGAACTAGATCGCCGATACTTTCACAGCTTGGTCCAAGTTTCGTGAGCTGGACGCGTCGTGCTTGATGGGCTCATTTGCATAAAGGACTGTTCCCCGTATTTTCATTTTGAAAGAGCAACGGCCAATGAGGAAACTCCAACACTCGGCCGACCAATCCTGTAACTTCATAACACAGTCACTCACGTAGTCACTCAGAGACAGACTTTTGCGTTTGTAGGGCTGGCTGCGGTGCAGCAAATACGTTCCCTCCAAAATGTATTAGGCAAAACAATTTAGTAGCATGTAAGGCTCATGTTGCCCATGCCTTGGGTTATGGTGGCATCCCCTCTACCGTACTGTACGCCTGTGAAAAGCTGATTTATTTTTAAATTCCAATTTTTTCACATTCAGTCATTTTAATGTGATAAAAAGTTATATTTGATGTGGAAATCCTTCAACGGCTATCTTGATATGAGTTAGCTGACTGAATACAGATCAGCTGAGTTTTTAAAACATACAGAGATCTGGTGCATTAATATTTGTATTTCATGAGAAAATGAAACCTAATCCATGACTAGATTGGGCGCACACCCTCTGACACTCTTCTTCTCCAGCAGCTGATACCCGAAGTATTGAAATGCAGCATCCAGCAGTGATTAGAGGATGGAATTGGTGACAGACAATCTATTCCTCCAGTCACTTATGCCACCTTGCCTGGGCACCTCAATCATGTTTTCTTATTAGGCTTCGGGACTTCAGCGGAATATTCATGTGTAAGTTGAATATAATCGTGCTTGGGAAATAAATAGGACAATTGGGAGAAGGATTTGCATATCTTGCCGCTCAGATGTTAACCCTTATCAAGTCAGGAAATAACATGAATAATTCCAACGCAGACCTAAAAAGGATTCAGCACCGCAGTATCCGTTTAATACGTGACCCTGCTTTGCGTTTTGACATGTGTGCTCTATCAGCTGTTGCTGCTCTTTGAGTGTCATAACCACTAAGCATGCTGTTATTTTATTATTTTCCTGGCCCCATCTTTTAATGAAGGCTTACAGTGATTGTGATTACAGCTGCTCTGCTACTGTAGTTGAGTAGCACTGATTATAAGTCGCTTTACATAAGAGCCTTGCAAAATGACTAAGATGTAAATGTGAATTAGCGTCAGTGCTAAGGATGCAGACAAGAGGGCCAAAGCTACAGAGAGAGCTTCCCTCTGGAAATTGAACTGACATGTTCATTTCCGAAACATTTTACTGCTCATCCATTTCGGCACCTGAAGTTCAATGTTCAGTATTTCTCAAAGAAGCAGGAAACACCCTTCAGTCATTTGTTGTAGTCTTGTGCTCTGAATCTTGTCACTTATTCATGTATAGTAGTAGAGGGTGCCTCATTTTAGAACTAAACTTTTCACCCGCTCAGTGCCGTGTGCAGAATTACATTTGTCATAATGTGAAGTGTATATGAAGTGAGCTGAGTTGAACGCTCACACTCACAGCATCAACCCACACCGAGTGTCTGACTCCCACACTTCCTGTCAACACAGTGTCAACAATACAAATGGCTTTTGTTAGCTTTATATACCTGGAGAGGGTTAGCTGATAAACCCGTCCTCTGTATCAGCTTAAGAACAAACTACCTAATTATGTATTTATTTCCATCTATCTGCAGGGGCTAAGGATAATGCAATGTTGGCTGTCATTAGAGGAACAGTATGTAACATTTAGGGGGATCTATTGACAGAAATGGAATATAATATTAGTAAGTATGTTTTCTTTAGTGTATAATCACCTGAAAATACGAATCGTTGTGTTTTCATTACCTTAGAATGAGCTGTTTATATATAGATACAGAACGAGGAGGCCGCCGTGTTTCTACAGTAGCCCAGAACGGATAAACCAAATACTGGCTCTGGATAGGACCATTAGTGTTTTCGCGTTTTCGCGTCGGTCACTGTAGTTTTTCTACACGCTTGGCGCACTGGAGAAGTTTCAGTTGGTGCAATCTGCAACCTCACCGCTAGATGCGGACAGATCCTACACACTGCACCTTTAATGAAAGTGTTTTCACAAACTGCATAAGTTTTCTACTAGTGCTTGTCAACTTATAAAAGAGTAAAAGTTACCTAATGATTCTATCGGCATGCAATTTGATGTAGATGCTCATCGTCAACAGAGGAGGAAACCTACCAATTGTGCTGACCCTTTGACCTTTCCTGTATTTTAGGACAAAATTTCTACTTGTAGTGGCATGATTTCCATTACTGACTGCTCCCCAGAGATCTCTGTCTATTTCAGTCATTCAATTACTTTTTTTAGGGTGCTGTCACACCCAACCTGTTTCATTTGGTACTCTATCCTCTAGTGGGTTTGCCTGATTAGTACGATTCGTTTGGGCTGTCAGTCAAACTCTAGTGCCGACGAAACAATCGGACTGCGGCCAATTTGCAGTCTAATAGCACTAATAATGCTCATAATCAGTTCTTTGTGACCCCAGAGAACATAAATAGCCTATGCACATAAGAAGCATTGGGTCCGTGTAGCGCTGATGATGCAAAACTGTCCAATAAATGAGTTACCTGTTGGTTACAGGTGTGAAAGCACCCTCAGTCTCACCGTTTAGGCAGAATCCTTCACTGTTTGCCTGACATAATTAATGGCTAGAAATCCACACAACTCATGGCCTTCCGTTTAGAGGTAACACCACCCTTTTGTAAACGTTAGATATTCATAGTGTCACAGGCTAGAGTAACATCATGCTCCCCTGAGGAAGAACAATTCAAAAATGTTGAGCCTGTAGCCTTTTCTCTAAGGCCACCCTCAGGACAAACTACTGTATTTTTAAACCCGAGCAGCAAGGTTCTAGGATGGTCAAAATGTATGTACGTTCCCATTTTTATATTTTAGCCTCCAGGGGCCGCTACACTGTAAACCCCAATCCATCCATGACACAACATTTTATTGTTAAGTCTACACAAATGTTCAGGACTGTCAAAATGACATACAAATTTTATGTTAACTTGACACAAACACTCATCCCTTGTACGCTTAACATCATTTTTTATGTTAAGTCAACAATTTTAGATTTTTGAGTTTATTTAACTAAAATGTAGCCAATATAGCCTAATTAGTTCAAGGTCAATTAACAACACATACATTGTGCACTTAGCATATAATTGGATAGTTGAATGAACTAAAAAAGATGTTGTGCAAAAATGTACTCAATATTTTTATGTTCATATAACAAGAAGTTATTTTCTTTTTCAATAACGTGAAAAATGTGTGTTCACTTTACATAACATAAACACATCATTACAACAAGAGTTGCAGAGTTATGCTGAACACAATTCTTTTGCTGTCTTTACATAAAACTACCACAAATTTCTGTGTTTTTACCAACTTATTATTTTCTAGTATACATAGTTTAGTAATAATTAGTCAAAGCAACATTCAATTTAAAGGCTGAGTACAACTCCATTTCTTTGTTTATGTAACGTAAAATCTTTGAGTAGAAATAAAAACATACATTTGTGTTATAATGTTTATGTCAATAAAACTTAAGTATTTAATGTTAAAATGGCACATATTGTTAAGCTCAATGGACAGCATAGAAATTGTGCACTATGTATACATTTTAGTAGTTGTTTTAACTTAAATATTGGTGTCGCCCTTTTGGTGCCCCAGACGAGATTCAGATTTGGAAACCGCAGCACACATCACAACGGCTTTAAGACAAAAATAAATATTTATTTTTTTCATAAATAACTGTATTTATTATAATATAAATAAATAATTGGTCCCTGGTATTGTTGGTTTAAAATGTCAAGTCAGTTTCACTCTAACGAGAGTCACAGGGGTAAAAAGTGTATTTCTTTCTTTCTTTCTTTCTTTATTTGTTCATTTGTTACCTCAAGGCAGAAAAATGAGAGAGGGCATCTGACATTTTTCTTCTTTTTTTTTTATTCCATTTAGTTTTTTAGAGGGTGACCAGAGAGCCCCAGAAAGTGGGCTGGGGGGGTTACCCTAGGCAACCACCTACAGTATAAGGCCTATGCCTTAAACCAGCCGTGCCGCGAGGTGCACGGACCGTGGTGGAGGCCTTGCTGTTGCCTACAGCAACCATTTAACTGTAAACAAATCACTATTGACAACTTTCAGAGTTTTGAGATCAAAACCAAATAACAGCTTTTTAGATGAATTTTCTGAATTTCTTTCTTCCATTGTCCTCAATCATGATATCATTTGTATTGTAGGGGATTTTAATATCCATGTTGATGACCCATCAAACTATTATGCCACTGAATTCCTAAACATTACTGATTCTTTCAACCTGGTGCAGCACGTCTCTGGTTCAACTCATAACCGAGGCCACGCCCTTGACCTCGTATTTACTCTATGCCTGAATATAAACTCCCTCTCATTGATAGACCTCGTCTCTGACCATAAATGTAATCTATTTGACTCCTGTATCCAGGCATAAGCAGTCTGTCCATGACCTTTTATGGTAAAATATACTATGACTTTTTCATGACATTTGTTATGACAACTATGATACTACATACTATGACTTTGACTTTTTTGACATATATTTATTTAACTCAAAATACAGTTAGAAAAAAACAGTATGTTGATTCTCTGTGGTCTAAAGAAAAGATGAATTAATTGGGTTTAATTTAATTAAAGTTTATTTTCATGGCTGAGTATTAAATATCACATTAAATAATGGCTAATTGGAATATGAGCAGAACCTGCCCAGCCCAAGCTCTCTAAGAAGACGAGGAAAAACTCCTCCAAAATCCTGAGGCTAGATGGAAAATGGGAAGAAACCTCGGGAAAGGCAATTCAAAGAGAGATCCCCTCTCCTCGAACGGCTGGGGGTGTTACAGGATCTGCAAAAAAAAAACATTGGGCAAAGGCGGGGCACACACGCTGGTGACCTGTTCAGGGTCGCCAGGCCATCACAGGCTGGCAACCGGGTCGCCAGGCCATCAAAGGCCTGGCGACCCGGTCGCCACATGGGGCCGGCCCTGTAGCGCCAGCCTATCACAGGCCGGTGACCTCGCCAGCCTATCACAGGCTGGCCTCCCCGGTTCCTCGCGTTCTTCCTGTCAAAGAGAGCACAGCATTAGTACTTGGAAGACTTGAGTATTGTATGGCGGAGACGTGTGTGTCGGGTTGGTTTATCTGAGCCATGGGTGATGCTTGAGCTGCTCCAGGGTCAGGCGCTGTTCGGGGTCTTCAATCAAACACATTTGCAAGAAATACTTGCAATCTGGAGAGAAAGAAGGAGAAGAAAGATGAAGGTGACGGCTACAGAGATCCATCAGAATGTGAACGAAAATGAACAGATTAGTGTCTGTTGACGTGTTTGTGTATGTTTTTGTTACTTTTGGACAGCCTCTTGTTGAACGTCACCCCGTTTTCAAGGAATGCTGGTGACCTGTCCAGGGTCGCCAGGCCATCACAGGCTAGTGACCGGGTCGCCAGGCCATCACAGGGTGGTGACCGGGTCGCCAAGCCATCACAGGGTGGTGACCGGGTCGCCAAGCCATCACAGGCTAGTGACCGGGTCGCCAGGCCATCACAGGCTGGTGACCGGGTCGCCAGGCCATCACAGGCTGGTGACCGGGTCGCCAGGCCATCACAGGCTGGTGACCGGGTCGCCAGGCCATCACAGGCTAGTGACCGGGTCGCCAGGCCATCACAGGCTGGTGACCGGGTCGCCAGGCCATCACAGGCTGGTGACCGGGTCGCCAGGCCATCACAGGCTGGTGACCGGGTCGCCAGGCCATCACAGGGTGGTGACCGGGTCGCCAGGCCATCACAGGCTAGTGACCGGGTCGCCAGGCCATCACAGGCTGGTGACCGGGTCGCCAGGCCATCACAGGGTGGTGACCGGGTCGCCAGGCCATCACAGGCTAGTGACCGGGTCGCCAGGCCATCACAGGCTGGTGACCGGGTCGCCAGGCCATCACAGGCTGGTGACCGGGTCGCCAGGCCATCACAGGCTGGTGACCGGGTCGCCAGGCCATCACAGGCTAGTGACCGGGTCGCCAGGCCATCACAGGCTGGTGACCGGGTCGCCAGGCCATCACAGGCTGGTGACCGGGTCGCCAGGCCATCACAGGCTGGTGACCGGGTCGCCAGGCCATCACAGGCTGGTGACCGGGTCGCCAGGCCATCACAGGCTGGTGACCGGGTCGCAAGGCCATCGTCGCTCAAACAGGACCACATGGGGCAGGCCCTGTAGCGCCAGCCTATCACAGGCAGGTGTCCTCGCCAGCCTATCACAGGCCGGTGCCCTCGCCAGCCTATCACAGGCCGGTGCCCTCGCCAGCCTATCACAGGCCGGTGCCCTCGCCAGCCTATCACAGGCCGGTGACCTCGCCAGCCTATCACAGGCCGGTGACCTCGCCAGCCTATCACAGGCCGGTGCCCTCGCCAGCCTATCACAGGCCGGTGACCTCGCCAGCCTATCACAGGCTGGCCGCCCCGGATCCTCACGTTCTTCCTGTCAAATATAGAGCAACATTAATACTTGGAAGACTTGAGTATTGTATGGCGAGGACGTGTGTGTTCCGGGTTGGTTTATCTGAGCCATGGGTGATGCTTGAGCTGCTCCAGGGTCAGGCGCTGTTCGGGGTCTTCAATCAAACACATTTCCAAGAGATCCTTGCAATCTGGAGAGAAAGAAGGAGAAGAAAGATGAAGGTGACGGCTACAGAGATCCATCAGAATGTGAACTAAAATGAACAGATTAGTGTCTGTTGACATGTTTGTGTATGTTTTTGTTACTTTTGGACAGCCTCTTGTTGAACGTCACCCGGTTTTCGAGGAACGCGAGGGTCTCAAAAAAGTTGTCCCTGTGGAGCGTTTGAAACATGACCACTCCAACCTGCCACGCTGTGGTTGGGCCGGCGCTGTAGCCTTGACCATTGTACCACTCCGGAGGGAAGAGATTAGGGGTACCTAGAATATACAGACATAATGATAAGACGGTGAGGAGGAGGAGGAGGAGGAGGAGCTTTCTTTTAAACGTAAAAGTCACAGATGGGTAAGTTAGTGAAGAGAAGGAGTAGAAGCTAGACATCTTACCGTAGTAGTGGCGGAGAGTGGCTTCTGTCTTCACGAAGCAGCTCAGTCCGAAGTCAATGAGACGAACTCGCAGGACGTCCGAGCCGGTCTCGATCAAGATATTTTCCACCTTGATGTCCCGGTGAAAGATGCTCTTATCCTGAAGCTCAATTAACGCATCAACCAGCTGTTTCAGGATGATCTGAGAAACAAAAAGAGAGAGATGAGGGATCGGAGAGGAGGGTGCTTTGACATTTCTTCATGGCTGTTCCACGCCAACGTGGAAGTGTAATTACTTTGGTGAGTACAATGTACAATGATGAATAGAAATGATGGTCAAAATAAGCCCCCCAGTTCCTGTACAAAGTTTAAAACACACAAGGATCCTCCAGTAACTTACCTTGGCCTCTTCCTCTCTTAAGGAGCCTCCCTTTGACCAGATGTACGTGGCCATGTCCATGCAGGGGTCTGGTCTCTCCAGCACCAGGATCAGCTCCTGTTCCAGATCATACCAGTCCAGTAGGGACACAGGTGCCGAGGAGCCCGCTGAGCCACGTGTTTCGGCCGCCAGTTTCAACAAGATGGCAACCTCCCCAGAGAGCGTATTCCCATCCTAAAACATCCCAACAAAGAGGAGGATGAGGGAGAGAAGCTCCACGGAGAAGCAGGATTCATCCATAATACATCCAATAAGAGATCGCCGTGTTGAATACAGCAGATCTTAACTCACCACGTGTTTGATGCACTGATATTTGCTCGGGATGTATTTGATGGCAACCTACGAGACACAAACTTTGTTAGCACTTCCTGTCCATACTGTGTGTGTGTGTGTGTGCATGTGTGTGCAAAAATGTGTGTGTAATACTTACAGGCAAATGATCTGCTTTGCGATAGCCAGCAAACACAGATCCACACCCTCCTTCGCCGAGCTTCTCCTCCTGTTGATATTTAGCCTCGAATGCAGCTAAAAAGACAAACAACGTTTAGTTTTAATAGAGTTGTGAGGAACACTAATTACATGTTATTTAAGCTCTGGGGTGGATTAATGCACAGACTGGCCTAGGCTGATATTTACAGGGGCCCCAGATTGGCCAGATAATTTTTTATTATTTAAATGTACTTAAGAGAAAAAAAACAAAAAAACTTGACCCTTATTGGCCAACAAGAAACGTTAAAAAAATGAAGAGGGACACATCTACCCAATCAGCTGACCTTCTGAGCCTGGCCCGCTGATGTGACCATGTTCATGAGGTCAATCTGGTTTTCAAATAATACGTCACTACTGGAGAGAATAGTGGCAAAATGTCAAAAAGAAAATATGATCACAGAGCCAAAAAAACGAACAGCACAATGTCTGAAAGAACACCGTGACCAGGATCTACTAAAGAAAACCCCTAAATTGACGAGATATGTTAAGATTTAGATTAAAGGCTGTCTCAATGTGTTTGTATACGCCAGTGTTCCCTCGACTGTGTACGTGTGGGCCGTGTAATATTCCTAGCAGGCTTTTATACATGACACAAAATGACTTTTTTCTGGTAACATTAAAGCATGATGAGTAAAGTTTGGGGGGGGGTCATACAAAGAGTAGCCCAGGGGCCCCTGACCACTTTAATCCGCCACTGCTTAAGCTCTAATATGAATTTTACACTTAACATAAAGCCAAACCCAACGTGTATCACTATCTACTGACCTCTTTTCACACGTGTTGGCAAATTGTGTGCGGTGTACAGTTTGTCGTCCTCGGACTCTGTCAGGTCCAGGTCTGGGCTCCTCTTCTTCTTTCTCTTACCACCTCTCTTGCTCACATCCTCTGCAGATGAGATGAGGTTTTCAACGGATGAGAAAAAAAACAGAGGGACATCAGCTTGTTGACAGTCGTAGGACCTAACGTGGACAATAAGTCCTCCAAACTAAATGACAACACAGACCGTCATTCGGTGACTTCCAAAAGGACACATTGGAGTCTTTTCTGCTCTGTTGCCTCTCAGTTAAAGGAATAGCTCGTCATTTCTTTTCACACTTTGCTATTGTATATAGTATGATATTGTTATTCTCTGTTCATATTTTATATTTTCTAAGCTAGTTGTAGTAGTCTGTCATATTTATAGGGTATTCTAACATCTATCCATCTATCTATCTATCTCATTTTCTTATTCTTAATCTTAGTACTTATATTTCTTTACATATATATTTGTTTATATTGTAGCATTATGTACATAATTTACACGTTACTTACTCCTTTATTTCTATTTTCTCACATTCCTTATGTTTACACAAGAGCAACTTTAACGTCCCAACGTCCCCCCAGGATCAATAAAGTATTTCTGATTCTGATTCTGAAGCTGGAGTTGAGCTGTGGCTAGCCTAACTTAGCCTAACTTGGCCTAACTTAGCCTAACTTAGCTGATCTTAGCCTAACTTAGCCTAACTTAGCATAAAGACTCTTGAGGCTGGGGGAAACAGTTAGCCTGGCTCTGTCCGAAGTAAAATAAAATATGCCCTCCAATTAAAACTAATATTTCTCATTGTCCTCTGGTGCTATCTATCCATGCAGATATATCTGTCTCCATCCTAATACAATGGAGGGGAATGACATTTAGTTTGTGGTGCTCACAGCATTGAAACAATTAACAGCAACATCTATTTCCAAACACAGGGTCCTTGTTACTCTGGACAATCCACAAGCCTCACTGTGAACACTTTCTATTGGAACAACCTTCTACCAAAGAAATAGAAACTATAGTGTGTTCAGTGGAACATCTATTCCATCCAGGACACTATTTTTGGAAAGAGATGTTGCTTTTGAATTTTCAAATGTCATTTGTCGATGCTGTGAGCACCAAAATGAAATACCGTTTACCTCCGTTGCACTGGGGTGAATGCAAAAATCTCAGACACAGATATTTAAAAACCTGGAGGGTTAAAGTCCCAAACTATCTGCATAAATAGATACCACTAGAGGGAAGTGTGGATTGGATTTTCTTTGTAATTTAGGTGAACTGAAGTCTATTTAGATCAATATACCAAAAACCCTGTTGATGGGCATTTCTGTGAAAGATCTGAGTACAACTTCCACCTCTGTCTGAACCTGGTGTTCAGTAAATTATGATTCACCTTTAGAGACCCTTGTCCTGTGCTGCCAGACGGTCTTCTTGTAAGGACAGGTCCTCCTTCTAAGCCTCTTAGTCGTCCCAGTTCGATCCATTTCAGGCGCTGAACTTAGTCCTGACGTGCTAGGGAGCTCTACGAATTAGAAATATTGAAATTGTAATTTTTTTACATTTATTTCAAGGTATTAACTCTGAATTAGTGCTTACACTTAACATAAAGCCAAACCCGACATGTATCACTATCTACTGACCTTTTTGCACGAGTGCGGGCACATTTTGTGGGGTGCACAGTTTGTCGTCCTCGGACTCTGTCAGGTCCAGGTCTGGGCTCCTCTTCTTCTTTCTCTTACCGCCTCTCTTGCTCTCATCCTTCGCAGATGAGATGAGATTTTCTACAGATGAGACAAAACACAGAGGAACATCAGCTTGTTGACAGTCACAGGACCTAACGTGGACAATAAGTCCTCCAAACTAAATGAAAACACAGACCGTCATTCGGTGACTTCCAAAATGACAAATTTGAGACTTTTCTGTTCTGCTGCCTCTCAGTTAAAGGTCCCATATCATGCTCATTTTCAGGTTCATACTTGTATTTTGTGTTTCTACTAGAACATGTTTACATGCTGTAATGTTCAAGAAACACATTATTTCCCTCCTACTGTCTGCCTGAATATCCTTGTAATTACTTTCTGTCTGAAACGCTCCGTTTTAGTACATTTCAATGGAATTGCAACGGAATTGTGTTGCTAGGCATATTTCTGTCCATGTTTACTTCCTGTCAGCTGATGTCATTCAAATATACTGCAACAGGAAATAAACTGGGACCCATTTAGAATGTTTACGTTTAAAACTTTGAAATGGTTTAAATATTGTAGATTTGTGACATCACAAATGGACAGAAATCCTAACGGCTTGTATCAAACGCACAATTTCTGAATACAGGCTGTGTGTATTTCTCCGTATATTGAACGTTTTGATAGTTTAACAGTTTTTATATACAGTATCACTTAAACCTGCTTTATAATGTAAAAGACCTGGAAATCTCACTTTTTATAATATGGGACCTTTAAAGGAAGAGCTCATCATTTCTTTTCATACTTTACTATTGTATATAGTATGATATTGTTATTCTATGTTCATATTTTATTTTTTCTAAGCTAGTTGTAGTAGTCTGTCATATTTATAGTGTATTCTAACATATTCTTTCTATCTATCTATCTATCTATCTGTCTGTCTGTCTGTCTGTCTGTCTGTCTGTCTGTCTGTCTATCTATCTATCTATCTATCTATCTATCTATCTATCTATCTATCTATCTATCTATCTATCTATCTATCTATCTATCTATCTATCTATCTATCGTCTGTCTGTCTGTCTGTCTGTCTGTCTGTCTGTCTGTCTGTCTGTCTGTCTATCTATCTATCTATCTATCTATCTATCTATCTATCTATCTATCTGTCTATCTATATATCCATTTGTATATCTATCTATCTATCTATCTATCTATCTATCTATCTATCTATCTGTCTATCTATATATCTATCTATCTATCTATCTGTCTATCTATCTATCCATTTGTATATCTATCTATCTATCTATCTATCTATCTATCTATCTATCTATCTATCTATCTATCTATATATCAACTTCCACCTCTGTCTGAACCTGGTGTTCAGTAGATGATGATGGTATACACTCCCAACAGTATTTTCACATGATCAGCTTACCTCTGTGAACGTCCACTGAAGAGGACGGTCCTGCTTCGTCTTCTCTGGCTCTGCTCTTCAATAGTCTCACACGGACATCGTCCTGAGAGGTGTCCGAGTGTTCACCTTCAGAGACCCTTGTCCTGTGCTGCCAGTCGGTCTTCTTGCAAGTACAGGTCCCCCTTTTAAGCCTCCTGGTCGTCCTAGTCCTATCCATTTTAGGCTCTGAACTTAGTCCTGACGTGCTAGGGAGCTCTACAAATTAGAAAAACACAGTGGAACAAATTGAAATTGTAATTTTTTTAAATGTATTTCCAGGTATTAACTCTGAATTAGTACTTGCTCCTAAATAAGTCATATTAACATGAGTGACTGGATTTTTCACTTACCTCAACTTGTTCCAAGAGCCGGAGAAGAGAGAGAGTTAGTGTCCTCTGCTGAGTCTGTCAATGATAATGTTTCTACGACGTTTCTAACAGCACAACTCTCAGAGCAAGGAGATGTTGAGTCTGAATGTGTCTAAATGTGCCACTCTGTGTGTATGTCCTAAGGTTCTGAGGTGTGTTGGTATGATGTCATCATGATGTCATAAGGGCATCACAGCCAAGTGTTGCAGAATATGTAAATTAGTGTGTTTAGAATAAATTGTGTATGTGTATATATTTGAATGTATATATTGAATATATATTGAAGTCATTAACGGTCCCATATTGTAAAA
Source organism: Sebastes fasciatus (assembly GCF_043250625.1). Lineage (NCBI taxonomy): Eukaryota > Metazoa > Chordata > Actinopteri > Perciformes > Sebastidae > Sebastes > Sebastes fasciatus. The sequence goes on from NC_133800.1 coordinate 6,612,270, forward strand.
AGTAAAATTTTCAAGTCCTTTCCATTATAAATATTCTGTCCGTTTGTGACGTCACAAATATACAATATTTAGACCATTCCACGGTTTTAAACATAAAACATTCTAAATAGTCCCAGTTTATTTCCTGTTGCAGTGTATGTTAATGACATCAGCTGACAGGACGTAAACATAGATCCAAACTGTTGCCAGGCAACGGTGTTCCGTTGCAATGCACTAAAACACAGCATGTAAACATGTTCTAGTAGAAACACAAAATACAAGTATGAACCTGAAAATGAGCATAATATGGGACCTTTAATAATGGAAAACATGAAGTAAAGTACTTGATTAAGCAACCTACAAGAAATTAAATCAAATAACTCCTGCTAGGCCTTTTTCCCATTTCACACACAGTTAGACCTAAATCTGATCCAATTTGACCTTCATCATAACCATCATCAGCCTTTCTTTTCCTTACCAACCAGTTAACCAAACTCATCTGAAAATTAAAAACTATATAATACACTACAAGCTAAGTGCACAGAGATTTACAGGGATCACATTTTAGAAAACAATGTGTACTATCTGTTAACATTGGCCAAAAATGACATTCAATTATTCTTTCTTAAATAAATACACAAGTTGAAATCTATTTGAACGACTGTTAGATGTTTATTGAACATGTGTTGAGATTATTGATGTCTCTATTTTAGTTAATTGCTGAAGTAGCGAGCACTATCGGTTGTTGCCACATTACAAACAAGTTGAGTTTAGCTATTCAAATCATAAGAGTAAACAGCCTGGTTAAAAACCCACTAGGTAGCCTATAGGCTTTCTTGTTATATTCATTAATAAGTGCCCGTTTGTCTTTGCTCAGGAGACTGCACCTGTTTTCCCTGTCCTTTTTAAGCTACAGTCCTTGACACCTTCAAGAGAGCTCGACACCAGGGGTCAGCAACCTTTACTATCAAAAGAGCTATTTTAGGCAAAGAAAAAAAAAAAGCAAAGCCGCAAAACATTTGAGCATTGTCATGAAGGTAACACAGTTTATAGTCTAAGTATATAGTATATAAGTCTAATGCAGTTAGGGCCAAGGGGCAAATGTACTACGGAGTATTAGGGCCACATTGAGGGGAAAAAAATCTGAGATTTCCAGAATAAAGTCATAACTTTACGAGAAAAAAAGTAATAACTTTATGAGAAAAAAACGGTATATTACGAGAATAAATTCATAACTTTACAAGAAAAAAAATCTTAATATTGCGAGAATAAAGTCATAACTTTACGAGAAAAAAGAAAATAACATAAAATTACTACTTTATAATATTGTGACTTTATTCTCGAAATCTCAGGTTTATTTCTTTCCCTCAATGTGGCCCTAATACTCTGTCGTATCGTCGTACCATAGACCTACAACAATGATAAATAAAAATGAAAATGTAAACAAAAAACAGTTATGCATTTCCATTTTTAAAAATCCACAGGGAGCCACTGAAGAGGGGCTAAAGAGACGCATGTGGCTCCGGAGCCGCAGGTTGCAGACCCCTGGTCTAGACCAAGAAATGGTAAGTGACCCAGTAACATCTCATGAGTGTCTTGATTCTTTAATGATATATTTAAAGAGCCAGTTGAGGTGGTTCGGGCATCTAGAACGGATGCCCCCTGGGCGCCTCCCTTGGGAGGTGTTCCAGGCACGACCAGCTGGGAGGAGACCACGGGGAAGACCCAGGACTAGGTGGAGAGATTATATCTCCACACTGGCCTGGGAACGCCTCGGGATCCCCCAGTCAGAGCTGGTTAATGTGGCCCGGGAAAGGGAAGTTTGGGGTCCCCTGCTGGAGCTGTTGCCCCCCTGACCCGATCCCGGATAAGCGGTTGAAGATGGACGGATGGATGGATATTTAAAGAGTGTTTACGGTTATAGACGTTATGCAGACCACAGGCAGCATAATAATGTTCAGAATGGCATGGAATTATAAACTCTGTGACTTCAACTGTCAATCAAAAAACCTTTCTTCTCCATCATTATCATCTTGTACTTAGTCAGCACAGCAGGATCAGCCCTTTGCCATGTTTATGTGATAGCTGTGTGTGCATCTTTCTTTACCACAGCTTCTTCAGGGGAAACACTGGACACTTTGGAAGTGCTCAGAGTTGACGTGTGATGGAAATGGAGAACGCTGATAAAGACGGCATAGATTTCTCAGTGATGGGCAGCAACATGAGCCAGATCTTTGCTGCGAGAAGTCTTGAGATTGTTAATTCAAGTCCCTCTGTGGTGCATGTCCTGGAAAGATGGCCAGCTCTTTTCCTGGAACACCAGGTACATAAACCTCATGTTTTTATATAGAGCTATGGAATGTAGTTGATTTGATTGTTCATTATTGTACTTGTCACAAGTGTGTTTTCTCACATACTTTTTATATTGCGTGTTGTAGTTAGCTATCATCTGAGATCCATAGACTGAACTATTATTATTGGGATGTTTTGGGATGTTAAAAGGAAACTTTGCCAATTTTCAACCGGCTTTGTATCTTTGCAGTGTGCATTGTTCATTTGCACATACCACCCACATTGCATACAAGATACAAAGCTGCTTGAAAATCTTCAACGTTTCCCTTTAAGGGGAAGTGATTCACTTTGTTTTTATCAGGTTTGCGCAGAATACCAACGTATCAACAACCAGCAGCTGAGGGTTTAACCGTATGCTGCATTTGATCAACACACAAATCGTTTGCTGGCTGTATAGCCAGAGGGATGCAGGGAAAATTTAGTCGAAGTGCCCAGAAGATCTCTACTGATCTCAAAGAGCAGCATGCTGAACACTGAAATAGCAGCTTCTCATTTTTAGCCAGCGCATACAGACACTTTCACTGCTGAGTTACTTCACAACATGCTAAAAGTAAACTGTTCTGTGGCCATTTTCTCTGTACACAGTTAAAGATCATTTGTGAGGAAAGAAGCTCCACTCTGTAACATCTGTACAATCATGAGTGGACCGGAGAGTTTTCATAGTTCCCCACAACTCCAGCAGATTGACAGGTGTTCTCTCGAGTTGATCGCTTCACGTCAAATTCAGGAGTCACATTTTACGTGTTAATATGACATAATTATATGTTAAAAAAACACAAATATTTAGTTGTGTGATTAAAAAGGTTCTGTTGAACTGACATAAATTTCCATGCTGACAACGGTCATGTGACACAATTATTTTGTGTCTGGTAACTCAAAACTTTCATGTTACTGTACTGGACACCGGACGGTATCAGCAGACACTTTGACAGACAGCAGCATTATTGTTAAAACCAGCGGTGAGAGACTGAAACATTTGTGCTAATTAAAAATAAAGAGCTGCAGGGTTTATCTGTGTATGAGCCATATAAGCCTCTGATATCACGAGCTTTATCACAGTTTAACATAATGGTTTTTTTTCAGATTAGTAAAGTATCAGTTTAACCCTGAAACTCAGAAGTCAGTTCATTTACAGCAAGCGTAGCATAATCTGAAGTAAACACAATGGGTTCAGTCTCATCTTAAAGGGGAGTACTACTGCATATGTGAAAAAGGTTTTATGATGGTGTCTCCAGAGGGATCTATGTGAAGTCTGATAAATTGCCTTATGAGTATGCGTCGGTTGTTTTGTTGTGTTGACCACTGAAAATAGAACTAACTGTGAAAACAGGGTCTGTTTCATTTCTGGACAGAAAGTTAGAGGTCAAAGGTTTCACTTCTTGTGTCTTTCTGCACTCAGGCTGAATTAGTCTTTCTTTGGTCTTCTTTTTTTTTTATTAAAGGTAGGGTCAGTGATCTTGAGAAACTATCAAGAGTACACTAGTTTTTTAAAAATATGGTCCAGCCGAAAAACCCAGCCCAGCGTCGCCAACTCTTTTCCAATGAAAGTAGCTTGCAGCACTAGCTCCAAAAGTTACTAAATCTAAGTCACCAAGTCAACACTGACAGTCCGTCCATTCAGGCCTCCCTCCAAAGCCACTCCCCCGAAATTATCATTACGAACGTAAACAATGAACGTGGCTATTGTTAGTACTCACAGCTGTCAATCGAGCAGCTTGTGGAAGACTCCGGTGACGTGCAATGAGTGCAATCATTCCATCAATCATTACGTTCAGGCCAAATGAAATGATTGGACGGGTTTATTACAGTCCTGCGACAGCCACAGATACCGGATTTTTCTTTTTTTTTGTCAGAGCATTTGATTTATTGATTGCTGTCGGGATGTAACGAGAATTTCAATTAATTTAATAAATATGAAAAATGCCTCTAAAATCTTACCACCTCTACCTTTAAACTAATCCATTAATTCATGTAGATTCTGACACAGAGCAACCACAACCTCCTGTCTGTAGGAGGAAGAGCATGTACAGGTGTAGCCAAATGTAACAATGGCTTGCCGACGTGTGGATATTTTCAGGAGTTGGATGAGATCGTCAAGAAAAGAAAGACCTCATCCAGAATCAGTCGGATGCTGCTGGACCTGACCCCCCGAAGCAGAAACTGGGTTCCTGGCAGAGATGGAGCAGTTGGGCAGTCTTTCCCTGAGTCTGAGGATGAAACTGCTCCACTGAATACACTGAAGACTCGAGCAGTGCTCTAAAGCTGAAGCAAACATTAGACGTAACAAAACAAACTCAGGACACAGAAGCAATGCATCAATGTGACTGCTTTAAGAAGATGAACAACAGTGCTCTATGTTAAGTATATTCCAAACAGCTCTTGATCTGCCAATACATGACCATATGCACAATTTCCAGCTTTACGGAAGCAATAGCACAAGACATAAATTGTGTGGAAAGTAGTGAAAAACTATGAGTGTAATATGTTGGTTTGTTTGGCCAAGCAGTGGTTGTGCATCGGCTTTAAAAGTGATAACATCTATTACATGTCTTTGTTATGCAGGAGAGGCTTTCTGTAATACATCAGGATTGAATGACAAAATATAAAATGCATTCACCGTTTGTAACCTGTAGGTCTTAAAGCTTCAGTAGGCAGAATGTTTTTGGCTTCATTGGGCAAAAATTCCACAATAACTTTTCAGCATATTGTAATTCAAGTGTTCTGAGAGATAACTAGACTGCTGCACCTCCTCATGGCTCTGTTTTCAGGCTTTAAAAGATCGAACCCGTGACGAGAGACTTTGACCAATCACAGGTCATTTCAGACACTATTGAGTGTTCCTATTGGCTGTGCTCCGGCTGGTGGGCGGTGCTTGGTATTTTTATTTGATCCCTTTCAAGATGTTAAGAAGATCAAACCAAGCCAAAGTAATGCATTTAAAAAATAGAAATCTTCATCATTCCAAGCATTGTATAATATGCTTGGAATGATGAAGAACGGGGGCTATCTGGTAGTATTGCATCTATAATCAGTGAGTTTACTTGGCCATTTCCATATTCGGTAACACTTTATAAGTATTTGTTAAAGATTACAAAATGATTTGTAAAATAAATAGTTTGTAAGACATATATAAATATTAGATAGATAGACCAGATATTTGTAACACTTTGTTAATAGTTAATAACTGGTTTGTAAACCATTTATAAACATTATTTGGATGGCTATTATAAAGTTGCAACTTCTGATTATAACACCTCGTCAAATGGTTAATAAATACTTTGTAAAACATCTATAAAAAATATTTAGATACATAGTTAATACTTTGTCAATGGTTAATAATTGGTTTCTGGTCCATCCGTCTATACAATTTTTATAGGTATTTTACACACAATTTCTTAAAAGTTTACAAATCATTTAGTAATCACTAACAAATGCTTAATATAGTATATAAAATGTTATAATATGTACAACAATAAACTGTTAATAAATTACTTATGTAATCAGAATATAATTGTTATATCAGCTATGATACAATATATAATTTATAAACTAATTATTTCATATTACACTAACTTCTGATAAAATAACAATACAATTGTTAGTAAACATTATTAATTATCATTCCATTGTTTGTTAACAGTAAAATAACTAAATTTAATTAACTATCAATTTACCATTTATAAATGATGGTTATTATAAAGTGTTACCTCATTTTCTAACCTTCATGAAAAGCCATTTGTCCTCTTTTGACCTTTTCTAACTTGACAACATAAACATTATAAATGGTCCCTTTGTATTTCCTGTTGCAATGTTTTTTAATGCAGTAGCTGACAGGAAGTAAACATGGACCAAAGCTTTTGCCCTATAGCGACAGAATGGCAATGAAATGGTCTATATGTGCAATTGCTTTCCCTGCTGATGACGTCCTCATCTGCCTCGGGATTCTTTGTGTAATTTCACTGTCCAGAGCTGTTGGACCGAAAAGGGAGCAACATTCTCGAGCACATACCAGAGAGCAAACTGTGAGGATTTTGTGCTACTTTCAAATCTCGCAACAGCAAAGTGTGAAATCGGAAGGTGTCAAACAGAGAGGTGTTATTTTTTTCATGCGATTGTGTGATTCATCCTCTTTAGCATTTCAGCACTCGGCCCCATATCAGTGGAAGCAGGATCAGTCAGTTGGTAGTGAGAGATCAAGGTTTGTAGCACCTTTCTTTAAAGTGATAATATGCAAGTTGTTTCTATTAATGTTGGTTTTGCTACTCTGTTTCACCTACTGATATCATTCAATAGTAATTCAATTTATTACCAACAAATGGCATTTTATTTGGAGTTTGAACAGTAAGGGAGCTCTTTTTCCCAACCTTATTACCAAACCATAACGTAAATATTGGACTGCAAAACCCCCAAATCAAGTTTAATACCTTCATTTTTTACATCCAACGCCAACATTTTTTAAATTCTCACCTTCTACAATATCTGCATATGGCAATTACAGTATAGTTAAAGTTAGGGAAAGATTGTGGTATGGCAACAAATTTAACAAAAATGTATTTGAACAACACTACCAACCCTACCTTCGAATCACATCTGGATTTGATTCAGATATGAGACACTTGTAAATGACAAGTGTAAATTGGGCCCTTGTATCAAAGGATTCAGACTTAGATCAAGTGTACACTCTTCTAAGGCCGAGAGTGGATTTAGCAGTAACAAGGGGGAAATTATGCAAATGAAATTGCCGTAAGAGATGTGCAATTTGCACACAGCTTAAATACTATGCAAACATTGAATACAGAGTGTATGATTTTAAGACATGAATCCAACAGGAAATGCTTCCATTGCACAACCACAGGATAGCAATACTGTTGAATGGAGGAAGTCCCTCATAACATTTTAGTGAGTAGATTTTGAGGATCTTTTGCTGTGTTTGTTTCAAACAGGTACAGTTTACATCCCCCATTGTTAAATGAAGTGGATGTCAAATATGTTGTGGGTATGGTCAGGAATGACAATACTAAAGGCAGAATTCATTTTTAGTGCCACTTCATGTAAAACAGTTGCACAAGTACAGTAGATTTACCTCACTTGAAATTCACTTAAAGTCAATTGGCAGCATGGGCATCTCATTATGCCGGTAAGCACAGGACATGTGAGTCAGTTACACTAAATAATCTCAATTTAAAAAATATTACAGTAAAATATCTCCCGTTATCAAAATGCAATGAAAGGCTTCTTTACAGTGCAAGTCCATTCTTAGATCATACAGAATACAAAATGTGTCTGTCTTGCTAAAAACAGTTGGACTTGACTCCCATCCATCTCTTTATGATGTAACCCAAACATGTCCAAGCATTTGAGCTGTGTTGTGTCATTCCATCAAGAGATGAGGATCCTCTTAACTGAGCTGCTGTTCTTGTTTTATTGCTGCCCTGTAGTCAAGTGTCTCTGTGGAGAGAGGATAAACAAAGAACAATACCCTGAATGTACTGATGCACATTGTGTATCATATAGTCAACTCAATCATGCATTTTTCTTATTGTTTAGTCTGACTTGTAGCTAAGGCCAGTGCATAAGTAAACTTGACACTTGCACTTGCTGTGCTGGCTCTGTAAAAACTGGATTCAAAATGTTTTCACATGCATGTTAAGTAAAGAGTGCAAGAAGAGTAGCCCATTTGGTGTCTTCCCTGTTGATGCTCTGCCAAGCCTGCACTAAATCTACCTTCTGTTCATGTTTGGTTCATCGGGTTTTTGCCCTCTGGCATAGACTGTATATAAAAAGTGGACATAGTCACCAAGACGTCACCCATTGGTTTGTGGACTGCCGTTTTGAAGCCTTGAGTTCTGCATTTTAGCTGTCGCCATCTTGCTTTTTTGCCACCAGAAGTGACATGAGAGGGTGGAGCTAAGTACAACCGAACGCTGAATAAGACTTTTTTAGGCAACCAAAAAGGTTATAATTACCTTAACACACTATGAAAGGGTTAAAGTTGTAAGACAAAAAACACCGATAACTCCCAGACCGGACTACGCCGTGGTAGCGACGCCCTAAAACATCCCCTGCTTTATTGTCTATTTTACTCTAAATGGGTCCATAAATTACTAAATGAACATCCAACACATTAGGCAACAGAGCCACTATTGTTAGGTTTAGGTAAGAACTACATCGTTGGGCTTAAAACTACCACTTTTGTACAGTGAAAATGACACTGAATGTTATGAACATGGGACACGAACGAACAACTGATTGTAACGTGGAGCATGCGGTCACAAACAGCGGTCTCTTGGATGAAAGCCTTGTGTTTGTTGGACCCATCCACCTCATCTTCCGCCCGCCTGCTGTGTCTCTTTTCGCTCTTTAAACTATGTCCCCACACTCCCGGCGCACTTCTTATGTGTGTTTACTGTTAACGCGAATGGGTTTACAAAGCCTGGTGCATTTCATACCAACACTAAAGGGTGCCTTTTTGCGGCGGTAACACACGCCGACGGCTGTGACAAAGCCTAAGTATTTAACTCCCTGTGAATGAGAATGGGCAGGGACATCATGCTGTATTGAAGAAGACTTGAAACTATCAGTTGAGACCATAAACTCATGTCTACAATGTTTACAGAGAGAATAAATCAAGTGAGAAGTAGGGTCATTTTCTCATAAACTTCTATACAATCTGACTTATTTTTGCAACCAGAGGAGTCGCCCCCTGCTGGCTATTAGGAAGAATGCAAGTTTAAGGCACTTCCACATTGATGGCTTCACTTTTCAGACCCCGGAGTTGCCCACTGCCTTCAACAATTGCTCAGTTGAACTGACGTCATGTGAATGACTTAGCTTTGGCCATATTCTTTGGATCAATGTCCTGTTGCATTGGGGAACCATGTATACAAAGGGCTACACTGTTTACTAGGGGCGTAACAAAATTAAGTGGAATGATATTTGCAATAGAAAACCACGAGAGAGCCCCAAAAAAGGATCCCATTGTCGATAACTGTAAATGTTATCATCTGGCAGAGAGAGTGGAGCGCCGTTGAGTGGCTTTTTCAAAGTCAGAGTATCCGTGTTCCCTTTTACTTCAAGATAATGAGCAAGCTGCATTCAGATAAAACGTGACATGAATTTACGCCTCCCTTTGCTACTGTATGTGGAGTGTTTGTTCTTTTCAGTCTGTGACCTTTGGCCACAAGCAGTCCATAAACGAGCTCTCTGACAGACGTCTGGTGTGACAACAAACGGCGACTGACTGACTTCAAGACCTACCAGGAACTCTGCGGTCTCTTATCACTCTCTGCTTTACAGACTGACAATATTTGCTCATTCATTCTAAAATAAATGTCACACCATACAGGAGTGCATTGGCTTCAGAAACACGAGGTTATCTAAACTGAAAGTAGTTAATTCACAGAGTTTATTTCTCTGTTTATCTATTTATTCTATCATATAATTTGATACGATATGTGGAGGACTGTCTCTTAAGGTACAAACACTCTCATCCAAAACAGCTCTATTAGAATGAAAAAGAATACACAGATAAGTCCAGATGTTGTATAGTTCCATGACACACAGCTGGATGTGCAGCTGCAGCATCAGCCTTACAGACCTGGAATAAACACGATTATTGGAGCTGGACTCCTCTTTGTTTCAGGGCCTGGAGACTTTTCTTAATTCTTCATTTCACTTGGATTGGCAAGTATAGTGTGCTCATAGAAATAGAGAAGATATTGCAAAGTCATCTGCAAGCCCAGCAGAGGCTTTCAGGATCCCTTATGGTCTGGTGCCCTGAGGCATTACTTGCCATGTTGTCACATATGTATTAGACGAGTAGTACTGCACTACTGATAGTAGGAGGACTATGCATCAGAGATGTAGAGAGGCAGAGGAGGCAGTTTATCACTTGGGCTGATCAGGCATCGGAGATTGAAATGTCATCTGAGCTGAGTGAGCCAATCCCTTCGTTTATCAGCACCACTGCTACTTGACATAGAGGAGCTCAGTTTCTCAAATCTTCTGAATCTGATCGCTGGTCAGGTCGGTGCAGACAGCTGGCATCTGTGCACGTTCGGGAGAGGATTATAACGAGGATACCCAACTGCTGTCATCATCCTTATAAATTATAAGTGACCATATCATATTTGTGTTTTTAGATATTGTAGACGTTAGAGACTGGTTGTCATAGTAACAGTGCAGGAAAGCGCTCAATGACACAGAGCATGAGCTCTGTCCAACACCTCTGGATGCAGAAAGAAGCCAGTACCATGGAAGTCTGGTTGTTGCTGTGGAGCCCAGCTCTGGATTGACTGTATGAGGCAGAATGTCTTTTTTATGTCTTTTAGAACCTTCTTTTGTGAGTTTGGCTGATTATATAGAGGAAAGAAAACATGTTTTTCATGTTTAATCTAGCCTATTTATTACAAATAGCATTTTTGCAAATCGCAGAGACTTGAAACTGGCTTGAGAGAGCAATCCTAGTGCAGGAAATTTTTAATCTACAAAGAAATTAATGTGATGAATTGCTCACTATGATGCATCAAGCATGTTTCAATACAAGTTATAGAGGCTGGATGTAAGAATCAGAAATTGCTTGTTAACAGTGACACCTGTGGCCGTTAAGTCAACGACAGTCACAAGCACTGCTCACAAGCACGAGCAACGTCCTGTTGCTCGTGCTTGTGCTTGCACTACGTAGACGCAGGCGAGAATCGGTCAAAATAGTGAGGCGACACACGAGACTGAACGTGATCAACAGCTAAAACCACAATATCACTATGCTTGGCCGTAATGTTAGCTTTCCTGTCCAGCAGCAATTTTGCCAGATCGGGGTCTATTTTGATACCCAAAACCGAATAAAGGTCCCTCCATGAATTGAAGGCCCGGCCAATGTTGATTCTACTGTTCCTCCGTCATTGATCACATTCCTGTTTTACAGATGGGCTTCACTGGATATGACTGGATTTTGCTTCCGTGGAGTTCGTGTTGGAGTCTGAGTTGTGGTGGGGGCTGGACGTTTGTTGCCGTTAACGGACCCCATTCCTAACCGAACGTTAGCTATGGTTGCAGACTGTTAGCCCTGTAGCAGAGCTGGAGAGAGTAAAGGCACCCACAAGCGTGGATGACGTCACATCCGGTAGATTTTCCCGGAAAAAAGGTCCCGCATTCTTCACATTTAAAGTCTAAAGGCTAGTAGAGGAATCCCAGAAATTTGAAGAAGGTCTAATTTTTTTAGGTTAGGTTACAACCTGTTAAAAAATTTTATTCAAAATTTGAAAAAAACATTTATATGTGTAAAAAACTTACATACAGACCCTTTAAGTTTCATATTGCACTGAGGTGAACTGAAACCATGGTTGCCTACAATGTAGAAATCATTACAAATGTAGATACGTGTTGTAGTCACAGGCCTAAAAATAAAAACCTCTGCATGCCCCTAAATATCGGCGTACTGTACGTCAAGGCATACACACCGGCTTGTATTGATTCACAACTGTCAAGTAATGCTGTGATCTAGAAGATTGTTCAGAAATCCAACGCCTGTTGAAAGATTTAAACAGAAAAAAGATGTTCCTTAAATAAAGCAGCAGTGGGTAGAAATGGAGCAAATATGATTTAAAAAAAGTTATTTTTATAAAACGGTCACTATATCCTGACAGTAGTGCATGAGACAGGTAATCTGAAATAATGTGCTTCTGTGTCCTCCTTTGTCCTCCGGTGCTCTTAATGGCATCTGCAAGATTTCACAGACCGGAGGAAAACAACCAATCAGAACCGAGCTGGAGCCTTGCCATCTCTGAGCAGCTGTCAATCACTCGCAAACTCCGATCAATCGGTCAAACTAGGCAGCGCTGTTATTGTAATGCCTATTTCTCACATTAAATGTTTTCAGAAACATCTTGTAGTGTACTGTTTATCTGTAAAATGAGAAAGTTTGTGACCCGGCTGCCATGTAGAGACCAGTTGAGGAAACACCAAGCACCGCCCACCAGCCGGAGCAAACTTTCTCATTACATTTGAACCAAGTTTGACCGTTTGATTGGAGTTTGTGAATGATTGAGAACTGCTTCCGTTGAATGAACAGCCAATAGGAACGCTCTCTCTCTGAAATGACCTGTGATTGGCCAAAGTCTCCCGTCACGTGCTAGATTTTTTTAAAGCCTGAAAACAGAGCCATGAGGAGGTGCAGAAGTCTAGTTTTCTCTCAGAACACTTGAATTACAATATGCTGAAAGGTTATTATGGAATTTTTGCCAAATGATGCCAAAAATATTCTGCCTTCTGCAGGTTTAAATAAAATGTCATGCATGGTCATGATGCATGACTATTGTTGTCACAAAGCTAAAAAACAGGCCTGTTTTGCTTAGATAATGAAAAGTTGTCACTTTGGAGAATATCTTCCATAGGCCAGGGACACTATTCAGGGAATCTCTCTAAAAACATCATCAAGCCATGTCAAATCTGTGTTCTTATGTATCAATCACAATTTTTTGCAAATTTACAAATTGTTTAATTACAAAATAAAATCAACCCAGGGGGATAAACAGGAGTTTGGGGCCAGTTCTGTCATCTCACCTACAGAAGCTCATCACAATAAAAAGTGTTTTATGGAGGAGGAGCAAATTAATCTATGACATCAAATAAAAGTGATGTCTAGTGGTAACCATGGTATCTGTATTTAATTCCTCCCACATAACAACACGCACATTAGCTGATTTTAGAGCACTGATGTCTATCACATACGCATTAAGTCAGCCAACCCATTCAAGCAGCGCCGTGTTGTCCTTCGGAGGGTGAGTAATACAAGCTGAGCTATCAGCAGAGAAAATCTCAACTACTAAATCTGCTCTCCCGCCCTCGCCTCTTGCATGCAGACGGGGTCACAAATGGAGGCGACTCCAACCTAAATAAATCCTGATTGCGAAACACGCGGTGCGCGGCTCGTTCAGGCTTCCTGACTTCCTAGTGCGCCCAATAACCTTGACCAAAATAAGAGTCGCCACCGCTGACCGAGCCAGGAAGCCCTCACTTCTGATGATATCATGGGTAATGGATGTGGACAATTCCACCTCACACGTACCAGGTTTAGAGAAAATGGAACGGAGGTGGAACATCGCTGAATGAATAGACTGCAAGTCGTCAGCCCAGATGGACGTGATTCATTAGGAAGGAGAGTTTGTTTTGTTTGGTGCATTTGAAAGAATAGAATAAAGGAACATTTGTTCATTCACCACCTTCCTCACATGTGCATTTATTTACATTCAAAGTTTGTGATTGACTCTAGTATCTGGCATACAGTAGGGGAGACCGGGGATGGTTGTAACACTGGGTTAGTGGTAACACTGTCAGTTTGACCAATCAGAAAAAAGCTGCAGCGACGTCATCAATATGGTATACACCCATTAGCTTTTTGAGCTCTGAGGAGAAGCGGCTCGTCTCTGTTAGCAACGTTATGTTTTTTTATGACCCCAAAAATTATTTTCAGGTAAAAAAGTAAAATATTTTTTGCCTAGCATTCATTTTAAGGTAGATACAGTGGTTTGACTTACATAACCTAAAGTAACAGTTTCTCTAGTTTAGTTTGATGCTTTGCATTCATGCTAACTTCAAACCCACATGCTAAAACAGTTAGCTATGTAATGGCTGCTAGGAGTGGGGATAGTTAGTAGTAACAGTTCATTAAAAATTCAGTTCTGGGCCGACAAAGCCTGCACCACCAGGGTCAGCCATCTATATTTGCCACTACTGTGACAGTGATTGAACCCGTAGGCCCATATGACACAAGCACATACAGGAATACAGTCCTTACATACGCACAAACACACACACTGCAATTGTTTTTGTGCAAATTTTAAAATTTATAAGAAAAGTGTTTTTTTGTCACTTAAAATGATTCACTTTATTCGAAACTGGAGTTGTTCCAATACCGATACCAGTGTCAAAAATGCAATCAGATACCGCCCAAAATTTGGGATAGGGTATCGGCGATTACGCCAGACTATGCACCGATCCGACACCATCATTTAATAACCCAGAAAAAAATCCACTTGTTTAACCCGAAATCAATTCTCCAAAACAGTAGCCTTCACTGTGCTGTCGCCCTGGATGTATGGATGTGTGTTTTAGAGCAGCGAAGAAGAACTGATTGAAGTAGTTTGCATGTGACCATAGCAAACAACAGGATTTAACTTGAGCAAGCCCATACAACATAGATAGTAATCATATCACATCCATACATGGTCAGTAGTAAACAGCTGTTAAATAATATCAATAATAATAATAATAATATAATTTTTTTATCACGCTGGTATCGGATCGGTACCCGGTATCGGCTGATACAGGTATCAGAATCGGTATCAGGAAGGGAAAAAATGGTATCAGAACATCTCTATTCAAAACAATTTATTCTTTATTCCCCGATAGAGTTCTTGCGTAAATTGGATAGCGTGAATTTTATTTCAACAAATCACCTCTTATGAAATCTTAACATTTGGCATTAACTCACATAATGCATTTTATTTGTAGTATAAAAATATGGGTACCGTATGAACAACCACTGAGTTACTGATGCTGAACAAAAGGAAGTTACTATCATCCCCGGTCTCCCCTACTGAAAGTTGCATGGTATTTTTACACCCATGACGTGTGTAGTGTGGATGTGTGTGCATGTAGATTGGGGAAATAAATGTGTTGATGTGGTATCTAATAAAAATATGACATACGTATATGTTCATGGCTCACTGTAAAGGATTATGATTAAGAAAACTGCAGAGAAAAAAGGCTTCATGGTGAAAAAGAAGCACTCTTTATTGTTGATAATAGGCTAGCTCTATTGATTGTGAGAAAGACTAGGCCTTCTGTATATAAAGCGCTGTCACCTTGCAGGCTGTGTGGTGCACTTGAATGAGGAGGCGGTCAGTTATTTTTGGTCATGGCTTTGTATCTGTATGCGTCTCAGTCATTTTACACAAAAAAAAGAAGAAAACGTGTGTCAGGTAGACTAGTGTTACATGAGCTTGTTATTTTCTATCCTGTTCGTTACTCTGATTGGATCTGCTCCTCCATGCTTTCCAATGAATAATCCTATAGCCCAGCTGACTTGTGTGACGATGCCACGTGAAGGCTGAAGCCATGCAGGAGGACCAGCGTCTTGTGTCAGTGAGCATTGATTTCTCAAGATGGAAGCGGTAACCGAGGCTGTCCTTTGAAGCTTGTGTCCTGAAGGTCATCTGGGCTGCATGAGTTGCGTTCAGCCTCTGCAAGGCACCGCTGCCCACGCAAAGGTCATAACTGCTATACAAATATCACAAAGCCAGTGTGTCATCGTCAGTTTCTAAGCATGGAGGAGGACCACAGGTTGTCAAGGGAATCTATATGGGGCCGGGGGGAGGAGGGGTGGAGGTGACAATGGTGATCTCATGACATGGTAGACATTAGCACGTTTACAGACGTTCGCTTTTAGCTCAAAGCACCGTGCCTAACAGCTTGTCTAGCTTTTCTGCATAACGGCGCGCGCTAACCGCAACACGATATATATTTTTACCCTAAGCCTATTTCCTCCCTTTTTTTGAGCGTAATTACAGTGTCTGTGTATTGGGTTCTGAGTGCTGCCAAAACACAAGTGACCTACACTCAAAACTGTGCCTGAACTCATCCTGTGTATACGCTTGCGCAGGACTGAAGCCGTCAACCCAGTGTCACTCCCAGCTCGTCAAATACTGCTGATTGGGCTGCACCCCTCGACATCGGAAACTGACGCACGGAGGCACCATTTAGCGACCGTATGTGACGAACCGGGCTTTCAGCTAACTCCGATGTAAACCCACCTGAGGCGTTATTCGACGGTTGGAGCAAGTGACATAGTATTAATAGCCTGAGAGTAGCTCAGGGCGGGCGGGAGGGATGGTGGACGGGTTAAAGAAACACAAAACTTTCAGCTAGGAGACCGCAGTTCGTGTCCCGTGTGCAACTAAAAGTAACGTTGACTTATTTTGTCACGTCAGTCGTTTGTCACGTTATAACACTCGTCTGTATCGTCAGTCCCGTGAGGCGCTAGTCAGTGAAGTTAACGTCAACCATGACCGTTTCTTAACCCTAACTAAGTGGTTGTGTTGTCTAAACCTAAAGTCCTGTGAAAACAGAAGTTTTTTTTTTAAAGAATACTATGCATGTAAGGAGCGTATATTGACACGCCATCCCTGGTCTGTCCAAAAGTAACGCAAGAGGGGTACCCCATGTATCGGTCTTCGATGCCGGGGAGCCCTGACCAAGCGGCGGTATTTGATGAACTGGGAGTGAGAATGTGTTGAAGCTGCTCTTCTGCTATTGTGCTGCTTTCGCTATATGCAGTCGGTGTGGACATTGTGTTAATAGATCTCCAGGAAAGATCTGGGTGCAAATACTGCACAGGTATACAGTAGCTTTCATAAGCACGCACAATACTGCAATCGTGATTTTGATTTAGAGAGATTATTTCTTCAAGCTTTAATTTTACTGCCCAGACATTTAATGGAGAAAAAGACCTTTGAGAAAGACCTTCATTCATGTCTTGTTCTTGCTCCTCATCATCACTGACAGCAAACCTGAGTGACCGTGGTGCAGTGCACGGTGGGAGTCGACAGGAGCAAACAGGGCTGAGATTTGAGAGCAGTTAGACAAGGTGTCGGGATGAGAAATCCTTGCACCGGCTCGGCCTCACAGATCAGCAACAATGAGCAGCGACAAGAGGCAGGTCCAGATTGACTGCTGCTGTAACTGGTTTAGACAGCACAGGAACACCTGAGTGTATTTGACTCTACACTCACAGACCAACTGCTGTCAGTCCTCACTTGGCACCCTGCTGCAGCGCCACAGCCTTAACAAACTGACATAGGCAAGCTGTGCAATTTAGTTCTCACCTCACCCACACTTCATGGCTTCACTCAAGTCTCAGACTGCGCGCACACACACACACACACACACACACACACACACACACACACAGTAGAACTATTGTGCATTTAGTGGCAGGTCCCAGGTTAAAAACCTTACTCTATTGCTGAACATGACAAATGTTGATTAAAAAGAATTTCCAGTGGATGGCAACAGTCAACATTGAAGTTAAGCCATATAGAAATATGCTGAGTGTCCTGGTTAGGTGATAAAAGGGTTTTACATAATGTGGATCAGTGCACAGTATACTGAGCTCTGTTTACATAAATAAACTTAGGCAGCCTGCAGAGAGGAGTCTGTGAGAATTATTAGCATTTCAGGAAAAACATTTTTTGCAAGAGGAGGTGAAAGTTGCTCAGTGTTAGGCTACCCAGTAACCGTAATGCAAATGCAGTTAAGCTGCAAACAAGACTGATCACCTCAAAATCTTATCAAAGATGAAATGAGTTATTTAAAGGGGACTTGTCATACTCTATTCCAGGTTCATACTTGTATTTTGGGTTTCTACTAGAATGTGTTTATTTGCGTTAATGTTCAAGAAACACATTATTTTTCTCATACTGTCTATCTGAATATACCTGTATTCACCCTCTGTCTGAAACGCTCCATTGTAGCACCTGTCTCTTTAAGACCCCCTCCCAAAAAAGCCCAGTGTGCTTTGATTGGCTTGCGATAAAAAATATGATGCACCTTTGCAAAGGTAGTTCTCAAGCTGTGGGCGATATAGTCTAATGAACCTGCATGTGACATAGGAAATCTGAAAGGTTTGTTGAATCACATGTTTTCTGATCTAGGCAGCCCACAAAAAACTGACTGGGTTGTCTTATTTCATAGTTTGTGGGTTGGTAAAGACTCCAGATACCTAAATGTAGGTGCACAAGCACTGAAAAAGTGAATTTTTCATATGTTCCCTTTAAAGCACAGCAAACTACAAACTAAATATGTCCTCAAGTGCAGTGACTACTTTTGTGAATTGAATTTCAAATTATTCCCGCTGTCCTCCTTTGTGAAGTTGTCAACTGCAGCTGCTGCAACTGACTACATTATACTCTTTAAGTTTAGTACACTAATCATCAAGTTAAGTGAGCTTCAAATTAGTTTGAGAGAGCCAGCAATCACATAATAAGTCTGCACAGAGTGGCTTTTAATACAACTAATGTTTTGTACATTGTTATCTCTTACATAAAAAGCCTGCTACTTAATGTCCCTCAGCACAATGAATGATAATGCATTTTAAATCTGAGTCCAGCAGACAATTACTGACAAAGAATTATAGCACGACAACTAATGTTCTTTAAAAGGCATTAACTGTTATTTCATAAGCAGCATACTGAGGTTGCTGGGTGCAAAATGCAGTCCATTATCCACATTGTCACCATGCAGTCTGCTGTTCACTTTCTTTTCACTGTTCTCAAAAGACAGAGAAAAGGCAATCAAGGTAGTTGAGCAGATAACAAGTTGCAAGACACACAAGACAGTGTGTGAGGCGTATGAAGAAAAGGATGGACAACTTCAGTAGAAGTGTAGTGTCTACTTTAAAGGGGCACTCCACCAATTTTGCACATGAAGTTCAGCTTACTCGTCACGAGGAGTACTACTCAGGCTGTCAAATCAGTTGTATTATGTAAAATGACTCTGGGTGCAGCTTTCCAAAGTTTGAAAAAATAACCCTTATGACGCTATGGAGTTGCATTATGGGAATTGTAGGATCCAAACTAAGGAATAGAAATCCAGATATCTCAGCCGATTTGCCTGTTATCAAGTCACTGAATGTGCGTTATCAGTGGTTATAAGACTAATACATGTGGGTCAGAAGGGGCCTGCTACACCCAGTAGTAAGTTTTATCATCTATTCACATGGTTGATCAACGAAAGAAGGCGCTGCAGTATAGTTTATATTATGAAACTCCATATCAGATGGAGGTCAGGGGCCATGGATGGGACACAAAACACAGGGCTTCCATCTAGGAAACTGGGGTTCACATCCTGTGTTTCAGTTTGACTTTTCAAACGTAGTTATTTTAAGCTAAAACACAAATCTGTTCCCCTAAACTTGAGTGGTTTTGTTGCCTAAACCTAAAGACGTTGCAGTTTTGTTGCCTAAATCCAAACAATTCAGTTTTATAATATGTTAGAATGTGTTGCTTTTAAGTTTAGCTTTTACTTTTATAATGTAGAAGGCATAGTAGGCTCTGACTTACCCACATCTATGAGGCTTACAACGTGTTAACGCTCATATAAATGAGCTGATAACAGTCACTCTCACCAGTATTTTTACAGTCTGTCTCTTGCGAGTCCCCAAACTTTATAGAAGTGTATAACGTAATTGATAGAGTACCACTTTAAGTCAGTTTGCAAAGAGGAAACACTAGATAAGACTTGCAAGATCACTAAAAAAAAACAACTCAGAAAATGCTATTTTGAATTGGGAATATTTTTGACATAAACATCTTTCTCATCTTGAAATAATGGCTGATCATATCTGTACATTATAATTAAGTGGTCATTTTACATTTAAGACTGAATTAGAGACTGTTAGCTTCATTGTTTAAATATTATATAAATATGTAGTGTAGATTTTCTGCTGACTGTATTTTTGTGGATTACACAATTAATTATATGGTATTTTTAGACATAATAATATGTGGCAGATTCTATTCAAAGCACCCTTCCCAATATTTTGAGCAAGGCGGTTCCATTAAGTGGGAGTTTTAATTTCTGAAAAATCTTACAGCAGGGGCTTATTATAGGTCTGTCTGAAAAATCTGGTTTACAAGATGCCTCCACATTTCTTGACTGCAGCATCTTTTTTTAAAGGCATGAGATGTGCTTCTTTAAAGGAACAGCGTGTATCATTTACCAATTGGCAGACATTGGAATATATAAGTATGTTTTCTTTAGTGTATAATCACCTGAAAATAAGAGTTATTTTTGTGACCTTAATGAGTCGTTTATATCTACATAGGGAGATGGTCCTCTTCACGGAGCTGGCCACCATGTTTCAACAGTAGCCCACAATAGACAAACCAAACACTGACTCTAAATAGGTACATTCACGTTTTCACATTTTCGCTTCGGCCACGATAGTTCTCAGACATGCTTGGCACACGGGAGAAGTTTTCAGTTGGTTGCAATCTGCAACTTTACCGCTAGATGCCGCCAAATCTTACACACTGCACCTTTTAAAGTTTCCATCTAATGAATAAGTCCAGATTTATGTAATTTGACATTAACCTCCAACATTAATTGTGCATTGGTTACAGTGTTTTTAATTCATGGACAATGTGCCCAAAACTGAAAACAAGGAATGATTTAAGTGCAACTACTTTGATAAACTAAACATATTAAGTGAATATGGAGATGGCAGTATTAGAACATATGGGTGGCTTTCTACTACTCTCACTCTCACACACCCACTTAGAGATCTGTATCACAGATGCAGTGCAACAGAATGGACGGACTCATCCCATACTCGATGTGTAGGAGGGCTGTGATTCTTGGCAGTCTGCGTTGTGAACATGTGTGAAGATACAAGGCGATGAGTCAACACTCAGATACTCCACTGCTCGAGTAAAACACAACATGTATGGCAGTAAAAATCAACGGAACGTGAGCAGAGAGACATCTACTGTGTTCACTTTGAAGTGTACAGGGGCGGCTGCCCTCGTGTACAGTTCCTTTGATGCTGGCAACCTTAAAAAGCATGCATTTACCTTGCAGCAGTATGACAGAACCTAATTACAGAAAAGCTGCCTCCAGAAAATAAAATGAGGGGAAAGAAACTATTTTGGCTGTCACTTTGACACTCTGCAGATAACTTCTCTGCATGTTAATTTGCTCCGGGCCCGTCCCCGCAGGAAGTGGCATAGACTTATAGCAGACTGTGATTGGCCGCTGGTGGTGGCTGTGGGAGGAAGTTGATATTTCAGGACACACCACATAAATCGGATTAACACATAATTGACATGTTTACTGGGGTATTTATAGCCTCCGTTTGATTGGAAAGTAGGGAACAAGGCTAAAGTCACGGTCCAATTACATTTGAGGACAGAACCGCTGGGTACACATGTGCCCACACTGCCTTACAAATCTGATTCACATCGCTCTGTGCTTGAAATTAATTTTGAGTGACCTTGATGGGGCGCAGGTAATTGAAATATTTCTTGCAGCTGCAGTTAAATGAATGACCGCTTTTCTGTTAAAGCTGGGGTAGGCAGATTGAATAAAATATGATTTTAAAAGGTTATTTTTATAAAATGTCTCTATATCTTGACAGTAGTGCATGAGACAGGTAATCTGAAAAAGAAAATAATGTGCTTCTGTGTCCTCCGGTGCTTCTAATGGCATCTGCCAGATTTCCCAGACTGGAGGAAAACAACCAATCAGAGTCGAGCTGGAGCCTTGTCGTCTCTCAGCAGCTGTCAATCACTCACAAACTCCAATCAAACGGTCAAACTAGGCGGTGCTGATCAAATATGAATCAATATTCATGTTTGTAATCCCTATTTCTCGCCTCAAATGTTTTTGTGGCCTCAAGTTTGTGACCCGGCCGCCATGTTGAGATCAGTTGAGGAAATACCAACTACCGTCCACCAGCCGGAGCAAACTTTTTCATTCTACAGCTAAACAGTACAAGATGTTTCTGAATACATTTGACACGAGAAACGGGCATTAACGTAACAGAATATTAATTCATATTTGATCAGCGCTGCCTAGTTTGATCGTTTAATCGGAGTTTGTAAGTGATTGAAAGCTGCGTCCATTGAATGAACAGCCAATAGGAACGCTCTCTCTCTCTGAAATGACCTGTGATTGGCCAAAGTCTCTCGTCATGGGCTAGATTTTCGAAAACCTGAAAGCAGAGCCAAGAGGAGGTGCAGAGGTCTAGTTTTCTCTCATAACACTTGAATTACAATATGCTGAAAGGTCATTATGGAATTTTTGCCCAATGATGCCAAAAATATTCTGCATACTGCCACTTTTGTAATGCAAATGAGACAGTGTTAGTGTGTCATCTTTGCCTAAATTACATTTTGTGTTAGTATCCACAGGAAGTAACAAATCAAGAGTTTCACAGTAAAATACAAACTTAAACAGAGTAAGCTCTTTAAACATTCGACCAGTTATCATCTCTTTGGTATGAAGTGTCACAGACCAGCCTCTTGGTAAATGTGAGTATGCCGAGTGACTTTCTGGCATCCCCTTTTATGGTATCTGTGTTCATAATCTGTGGCCAGAAACGGCTACCACTAGCTGCCATTTGGAGACAGAAGATGTCCCAGTTTTGGTGAATTCTTTATTGCTAAGTGGTTATTGCTTTTCTGCTTTGTGTGCTGCTCTCTGCAAACACTGTATGATGTGGGTCAGTGATGTTGTTTTGCTTGGATTTACTGTCTGTGTTAGAGGTTTATGGCTGTATTCGAAACCGCCTACTACATACTACTGAGGAACGCAGTATGCAGTATACAGTACATACTGCGTTCCTCAGTAGTATGTAGTACCACTTACGGATTAAGTATAAACTTTAATGAAATCTGTATCAGGTATGACAAGATGGAAAAATATCGTGAGTTCATATGTCAGTTATATAAATCATGTTACAGTATATGATTTGTCCATATGGGCAGATTGTTTCATTACTCTATAAAAATAGAGATTCGTAAAATGGATAGGAGTTATTTGTGTAAAAATGTGGCAAATTATTGCCTTTATGCCCGCAGTCTAACTGCTGCAGGAACCATCAAATAAAGGCTCACAGTGTGTTTACATACGGGGGTGTAAGGGACACATTGCAAGATAGTAAAATTCTAGCGCTTCAGATCTCTTTCTCCATGCTTAATCAAAGCTTCCCCACTTAATTACTGGGGCAGATTAAAAATAGCAAAGCGGGAGAGTATGTTCCCCCGTCAGCCTTCACAGCCTGTCGGAGCTGGCAACTGAGCCTGTGGGCAGCATATGCGAAAGACTCATCTGCTACTATCCTTTCCCCCGTTTGATGAATATACTACATCACACGTAAACTTTTGGCTCTCTCCTCCCGTTCACTGATAGTGATGACACACATCGGGAGCCAGCGCAGGAGGCGAGCCACGCTGACTGAGAGAGCAGGCGCTCCTCTCAGGCACAATGGTGCTCACTCCCCGAGAGTAACGCCTGTTGACATGGCTGCTGGGAGACTGGACGTCTTAGGAGAGATGCACAAGGGTCCACAAGGGCTGCCTGCTATTTCATGTGCTAAAACAAAATGTCAACATGCTGGCCGGGGCCATGTTCGTGCTCTTTACTTCAGGGAGTTTCAAACATTTGTATGCCCCAAATAGACATACATTAGGCATAAAGAAAAATAAAAAAAAAACATTTAAATAGACTTTGTCCCTGGGACTCAGATATGGGTTTTTGTTAGTGTTGAATTAGTGCTGAATTATGTAACTGTTCAGTGGACTTGGAGAATTATAGAAAAGTCCTTATGCTCTAATTAGGAACAGTCCCACCAAATCATTTGACAGACGGCAACATGCAGGAATTGGCTAAATGCACCGCCAACTCAAACAAGCAAATGATTTTTTGGATGTCGTGACAATAAAGAATTTTAAAACAGCTTTAAGAATTTGAGCTGATATCAGAAAGATATTTAGGCCCTGATTTAACAAGCCAATGCAGGTAGCAGCTACAAACAAGTACAGAAATGTCACTGTTTTGTTGGTATTAGGCCTCATATATGTATACAGGCGTTTAATGATGCAACTATCAGATCCACATCTATTCAACAACAAAATGCTTGACCTGTTTCTACCTAATAACAATAAGATGGACCTAATTTGAACTTGGGAAAACCTAGAACACCTGACCTGACATGTTTTGAGCTATGCCATCTACATCGGCATGTTAAAGATGCTATGATCAATATTTTTATGGTAACAATGGATCAAATGACTATGTGTATCGTGAAAGGGATCCTTTGTAGTGATGAGCCCACAAATGATTATCACCCAACTCTGTAGTAGTCCCTCTCAGCTCTACAGAAATTCATCTCATTGTTTTGGTTGTACGACCTGCAACTTTACTGTTATTGTTCACTCCCACAGCTCTCATTAGTGTAGTTCTCAGCTGCAGCAGGCAGCTGTTTTCAGTTAATAAGCTCTGACAAACCCACTGTACACTACCTGCCCAGCACCAAATGGCAGACAGACATATTAGCAACTAGCTGGTGAACAAAGTGGACCATATTGCCGCTATAAGACTCAGATTTTTCTCTCAGGAGTTGGTGGAGACCATAGACTGTATATAAAAGTGGACGACATGACAGGTCCCCAAAAGTGAAGCCAAAACATCTGGATCGCCCCCTGGTGGCTGGCTCCAGTAAAGGTCATAAATCCCGCCCCCTCCATGTTAATGGATGGGACAAAGTACATGTCAAATAATTTTTTTCCAAAGATAGTTTCTGTCATTTTAGGTAGTTCTTATCACGCTTCATGATTCAAGTTTTCATTTTTCTGTTAGTTTGGTTTTAATTAGTTATTTGATGCTATAAAAAGGGGGTGAGACGTCACGATTGACAGCTGTGATAGACAGCTACTCTGAGTAAAGTTGTCGTGGAGCCAGAGGCTCAGGAATTGTACGAGAGAAGAGATGTAACTTTAATTTTCCATAACCGTCATGAGTCTGTGGAATAGAACATGTCAATTTGATCCTAAATGTAGTTACGGAGATATAATAGTTAGTTGTTGTGTCTTTCTAGCCAAACAGCTAACGTGGTGCTAACGTAGCAGCTAGGTGGCTCACGCCAGCAAACTGCGGCCGTGCTCGGCCATGCTCGGCTCGTGATTGGGCGGAACTTCGATACTGCGACTCCAGCCCCATGATCACTACTGTGCAGACTGTGGCTCCAAAGGTTGTAAAAATCTCAAGATGGCAGCTCCCGTATCCAGGAAATTTTGGCTTCACTTTTGTACAGTGGGAGGAAGTAGAGAAGTCTTCCATCTATATACACTCTATGTTGGAGATCAAAAGAGCATAAAGAGTGAATATTGGACTAAGGCCTACATTCTCAAGATGGTCAGAAACATGACATGAATGATAATGTTGCTCCCTGTCCACTGGATGTGTAAATAAGCAACTGTTTGCCATATCAACTTAAATGGTGATGATGTCTTCACAGCTTGTGTTCTGCTCCAAAGTGGTTACTGTAAGTTTAGCTGTGCCTAAATACAGCCTCACAGAGCTAGTGTGGCTGTAGTCTGTTAGTCTTGTTATGTTTAGGTGTTTGTTAGGTACAAACGGGAGCGTGTCTATGTTTTGTCAGCCCTATGTGCCCTCCGCCAGTGCCATGCCATATTCCGAAAACCCAATAGTCCAAAAAATGCCCCATGGGACCGAAAGCCCATTTCATCGACAGCCTGTTATCCCGAAAACCAACGGCCATTGCTCCGAAAATACAACAAACAGAAGCACATGGCTAATTATTATGCAGAATAACATCAATTGCAACCTTCTCGGTTGCTATATTTGTTTCCTACTATGGCAAAAGCATGACCCGCCCTACTCCGCCTCTGATTGGCTTACCCTGATATTCATCCCTATCCAATCTCACTGCCTCGTGCTTAAACCTAACCAACCCATCCAACAAAGGCAACGCGTACTAGCCGGACTGTCTGTTGTTTGATATTTTTAGCGCAATATCTCAAAAAGTTAAAAACTGATTTTAACATGGACCAAGGATGATGCTGAGGGAATATGTTGCTGAGGGAACATAGGACCTAATTTGGATGAAAAAAAATGCATAGCTGCTGAGGGAACATAGGCCTGACCCCAGTACAAACACAACATACATTTTCAGACCAATGTAACGTATTCCCTACTGGTTTGATTATTTGAACTACATACGCGTTCTGACCACGACGCATCACACACGTCAGACTCTACCTCGTCCTTGTGTCTCTACAGGACAGTTTCAGTCATAAAAGCAAGCAGACAGCTGTCACCCAGACTCTGAATAAAAGATTTGGCTCCAAGCAGACAAAGAATAAAGGCGTCTTTTTTTGGGTCACCATCCTCATACAGGTCTCCAGAGTCCTTGCAGTAGCATGACGGCCTTGGTGCTAATTCTTAAGAAATGTCATGAAAGGCTTTTAGAAGGCCTTAAGGTGTGCCTTTATTCCTCATGATCAGTCTAGTCAGCGAGGACAATGAATTTTGTACGACAAACTGCGTGCGTCGTGCTTTTGATGAGGATATGCTCTGTGGGGTCTATGGAGACCTGTGTGGATTGTCTCCTGTCTGAAAATGGGAGAAAAAAAAGATCTTTTGATTTTCAGTCTAAAGAACGACAACTCCCATCGCTGAACCTATCATCTGAGGTTGCCAATGTAGGCCACAGTGACATTTTAACCAAGTGTTTCTTTATTTACAAAGTGATGAAATGCTTTGCCACTTCCCCAGCTTGTTTCTGAAGGTAATGACAAAGCGGTCAAACAGAGCAATCACAGCGCAGTTGTAGACAGATCGATCTCACACAATATAAAATAGCAGTTAATTACAAAATGATGCAAGACAGCGGTACATCTGTTTGGAGGAAATGTACAGAAATCTCCAAAATCGAGGTAGAAAAAGCACACACTGCTCGACTGATGACAGTTGACGCGCGCTCATACAGGTCACCGGAGAGTTCAAATGAGAGAGGTGTCAGGAGGGATGTGACCCACGTCCTGATTCAAAATTTAGATACTGTTGACAACCAGTGAGGCAGAAGAGTCTCAAGAACATGTAAATCCTTAAAGTCAAACTGCAGAGTTCAACAGGTTTATATACATCAGACCGGCAATACGTCATCCAGAGTAGGCTCTCATGACCACGCCACCTTTTGGGGGAAAACAATCCTGTGTCCCTTGTTAACCGAGGCTTTGACACTGAGATTTGAAGCACATACGTAAGGGATAATGTACAGCGAGCCGGTCATTGTTGTGAATGAATCCCCAACAGTGCGACGCTGCGTTGGGTGGACCCCGACTCGAAGCGGAGGGGTCTCTCATCGCCCTGAAAGGGATTCTTTCACAACAATGACCTGCTAGCTGTACTTTATCCCGCTTATTACACGGCTACTTACTGAAGAAATCAATATTTTGACACAAAAATGGTCCGCCACGGTCTGATATACATAGCAACGGTCTGTCATAAAGAAATGACAGACCACAGAACGCCGTGATTGACGAATCAGAATCGAGTATTCAATACAGCCGTGTAATAAGTCAGTGTGGAAAATTGCGAAAAGATGCTGGTGACAGTGACTAGCATGGCTAGCTAACGTTAGCTTGAGTGGGAGGCTGCTGCAGTAATACAGTCATATATTAAGCCCGGGCCACACTGGGAATGTCAGCAGCGCATGGCAGCTGCGAAGCCTGTTGTTTTTTTATTTCAGCGCCCATGTTAACAGGTTAGAGCTGACGTGCCCAGTCTGGCCTGGGCGTTAACGTTACAGTCATCTCCAACTAAATCTCAGATCAAACAGTTGGCTATTAACACGTTGGTTATTTACAGACAAAGCTTTGGCGATTCAATCAAATATGTATAGATGTCTGGATAAGCAGTATTCGGCCGCTGTGTTGGACGGGGAAAGACTGAAGGGACGTGACGGCGATCAACCTAAATTTATTACGGCATTGCGAACGCTCAGGTTCAGGCAAGGTCGCAAAATAATTATATGACATGTGTATAATAAAACAAACGTTTGTTTAGCGAAAGATGAATGCATTCAAACTTGTCAAAATTGAAATCCAAACACACGTCAAATAGCATTGAAGTCTATGGGATCTTCAGTTTTCTATCCCCTAAAAGGGGACGCGGCCTTCTTTTTGCGAAGTACCCGTATGTGCCGGTCTGATGTATAGGCTAGCCAATAAGATCAGCAGCCAAATGTGGAATGAAACCGCTCGAGGCAAAATAACAAGAGTGAAAACTGTCCACAGTATCATGGTTTCTGACACATACAGTATGAGTTCATTTTGAATTCAAGTGTGCGATAAAGTGTTTGGGTGAAACATGGCAACACTTCTGCCATTCACTATCCAGAACCTCATGATTTATGTATACAGTGGCATGTAAGACAAACGTGTTTCATGCATACACTAAACAAACTACTTTCAGTTTCTTTTCATAGCAACAAACACTGAGATTTCATGAATGGAAAATGTTCCCATCATGTTGCATTTTAACACCTTTTTTCCACCCACCTCCATTCCTCTTGGCATCAACACATTTTATACATTTGTGAAACATTTAAGGTGCTCCCGTTAAAGGACCCAATTGAAAAGTATGACTGAAGATAAAGTGTTATAAATAATATTGAATCCTGGCACAAAGCACAGTACACCTCAAAGTGTTCACTCTCTGTTTGAAATTAATCTGGGATGTGTTTGAATGCATGTTTAGATGAAGACGTTCAGAAGACACTGTGCCACAAAACAAATTTTTCCTTATCAAACATCAATTTTGTTAATATACAGAAATCTGTTTGCTTTCTGTTCCCTCTGAAAGCCCTAAGATGATGGATTGTGTTTACATGTAATTTCCTTTGTCACTACATTATCCCTCCACGAATCCGGAGCCAGGACGGAATCGTGGCATATGCACAAAAGCAGCGTCGCCTTGAATAGCCCATCAAGTACGCTCTATGATTTTCTTTCCCAAAATAGAATGACTGAGTCAGACACACACAATGAAGTGATCTTGCCGTCTCTCTGCCTTAGCGGAGGGGCCAGAGAGCCGCCATCAGTGACTCCAATTCTGTCAGTCTTTGTCTTATCTATTGTGTCGGCTACACGTCGCCCCTTTAGGCACCAAGTGTACAAGCACAGGGCCGCCGTATCCCACATTTTGAGAGTCAAAACATGCCGCTGAAGTGTCCTGCTTTAAACCTTGAGAGCCTCATGCACGCCCACAGCAGACAGTCGGCGGTTGATGTTGCGATAACGACAGCGGAGAAGGTCACGATAAGTGGCGCGCAGGTCTCGGTTGAAGAAGGCGTAGATGAAGGGGTTCATTAAGGAGTTGGCGTAGCCTAACCAGAGCAGCGTGCGCTCCAGCCAGATGGGCACGCAGCTACACTCCACTCCGCAGATGAAGGGCCTGGCAGTGGACAGGATGAAGAACGGCAGCCAGCACACGCCGAAGACCCCCACGATCACCCCCAGCGTTGTCGCCGCTTTCTGCTCCCGCTTGAAGATGGAGATGTTCCGGCGCTCCCGGTTCAGCAGGCGGGACAGGGCCGCACACTCCTCCGCCACACCGGGCGGCTTCAAGCCCTGCATTCGCAGCGCCTCATTAGTCACCGTTTCGATGCGCTCACGGCGCGAAAGGTCAGTGAAGCGGTGCTTGGCGCCGCTCTTGCGAGCTGCCTTGAAGATCTTGTAGTACATGATCAGCATGACCAGCATAGGGATGTAGAAGGCTACAGCTGTGGAATAGATGGTGTAGCCAAAGTCTTGGCTAATGAGGCACACGCCGGCAGTGTGGACGTTTTTGGCCCAGCCGCAGAAAGGTGGCAGGGTGATGGATGCTGAAGCCAGCCACACTCCCAGGATCATCTTCGCCATCAACTGGCCGTTCTGCCGGGCTGGGTAGGTGAGGGGCCGTGTGATCCCTAGATATCTGGGAGGAAAGGAGACAAAAGAAGTATCAGTACTGACCTCAAGGCAGATTTTCAACTTAGGACTAAAAGCAGTTGAAGCTACCTTGATGTTTTCTCTAAAACCATTAAATACCTTGTCCAGTACAGTACATATAATGTACCTAGACACTGAACCAGACACCCAGACACTGAACTAGACACCCAGACTGCTGAAGCACAGAACTCTGCTGTCTGTCTTCACTGCAGTGCAGTAGCATCATATCCACTCATTTCAAAGACAGACATTTCAATGAGGGGTCATATTATCAGTCATTGCCTGGAGAACCATTAGCTGCTTTTTTTTTTTTTTTTACTTTGGAGGAGCTTAGCAGGTAGAGAGGGAGCTATCAATCAAATGGCACCTCAGCGGTTTCAAATAGCAGCTGGAGGTGTCGGGAAAATAAAGATAAGATAAAGTGAGGTGCGAAAGCACTTGAATTTGTACAAAACTGGGAAAAAAGCCACTATTCTCCCAAAATGATAAATCTGTTTGTACATCTCAGCGTGTTTTGGCTGTATGCCCACAGCTTTCATCAGCATCAAATACGTCATTGATGAAAGCTGTATGTTTGACACTCACGGCTGTTTTTCTAGTTTCCGTCTCTCTATTGTTAATCACAAGATAAAAAGCTTTAGGGAGCACTGGCCAATTCGTCTCGTCGTCCATCAGTGATGCGATGCTATCAGCACTGTGGACATCAAATTCAGCTCTGTCAGCCAAGACTGAGCGGGATTCTTCACTTTATCATCGGCTTTTAGATGTCTAGTTTAGTCAGGTCCCGTCTGAAAGTTGACACGTTTGCCTTAATGCTTATGAAGCACAGTTTTGTGCTTGATACAGATGCAATAGGACTGTGTAGAATCTATATTTAATATTATGTTACATTCAGATTAAAGGACAGGCATTAATTAAACAACTTTGTTTGTGTGTCAAACAGGGCCGGCTCTAGCCCTTTTGGTGCGCTAGGGCGTGCACCGGGGTTCAACCCCCAAACATCTTAACCCAAGCCACGTAAACTGCATAAACTGCATAAACTGCATAAACTGCAACACACATCAGACATCACAATGGTTTTAAGACAAAAATTAAGTTATATGTTATATTTATAAATAACTTTATTTATTATAATATATATAAAGAATTGGTTCCTTATATTGTTGACTTTTTGTTTATTTTTATGTTAATTTATTTTGCACAAATTAAGACTACACAAACATAACAAAAATGAATAATATACAGTGCAGGATGAGGCAAAAAACCCACTGGGTTTATTTGAAGCCTCCACCTAAATCGTGTTAAAAAATTTACAATGTTATAACACAAGATTAATATACAAAAAATAATATGACTACATAATAGTGATGACAAACAATTACAACAAGATATATATAATAACAACAATAACAATAAATATATCAAAAAAGACAATTTAAGACGAAGGCTTAAACGTGTTTAGTCAGTTTCACTACAACAACGAGTTACAGGGGTGAAACGTGTATTTTTTTTCTTTCTATTATTTATTTGTTAATTTTTTACTTCAATGTGGAAAATGAGGAAGGGCACCCACTGGCATTTATTGTTTTATTTTCTTTTATTTTTTTAGAGGGCGACCAGCCCCCACCAAAAGGTTACGCCCTAGGCGACCGCCTATATGGACTATATGCCTTAAGCCGGCCCTGGTGTCAAACATGCTCAATGCCAAAATGACTCGGCCATCCATTCCAGTGGTTTTTAAAATGTTCTGGTACACAGTACAGCAACAAAAAGTTGTAAATACAAAGTAGTACTAGTCCAAATTTTCGGTTTGCCGCAAGCTAACTGGCTTCAGAAAATAGGGCACTGTAGTCCAGCATCTCTGCTGCACACTGTAGCTTGTTAACAACTGACAACACACAGTGCAAGGGGTATTGATCTAGATCAGAATCACTCCGAGAGGACAATAAGGCTACAACTGCACTGCAGCTGAAAGCACTCGATTATATCCCCACCGCACCACCACCCCCCCGACCTCCTCACACACACACACACACACACCATCTGACACAGATCTGATGTTTTTTAATCAGCTTAATAAAGGACCACAGAATCCCAATCTTTTTTTTTTTCCAGTTCCTATCTGGACCACATGTATAATTGGACAGGCACTTGAGGCATGTGACCTAAATGCCGCTCATATCACAATTTGTCAGCGTTGCCATGGCGACAAGTGAAACGTCCGTCATTTATCTGAGACAGGTGTCATTATTTTGTCGCCCATGGGCAGCTGGAGCGGACGAGCGGTGGCATAGACAACCATGAGACACAAGAACGGAAAGAAAGCCAAGTACGCATGACTCATTTCAGTCAAAAATAAACTCACAATGTTTTGCTGTATTGCTGTAAGTTAAAGCGACAGCAGGCAGAATGTTTTTTAGCATCATTGGGCAAAAAATTCCATAATAACATTTCAGCATATTGTAATTCAAGTGTTCTGAGAGACAACTAGACTTCTGCACCTCCTCATGGCTCTGTTTTCAGGCTTTAACAAATTTAGCCCGTGACAGGAGACTTTGGCCAATCACAGGTCATTTCAGAGAGAGAGCGTTCCTATTGGCTGTTCATTCAATGGAGTAAAATTTTTTAAGAAACATTTTGTAGTCTACTGTTTAGCTGTAAAATTAGAAAGTTTCCTCCGGCTAGTGGGCGGTGCTTTGGTATTTCCTCAACTGATCTCAACATGGCGGCCGGGTCACAAACTCTCTCACCGTTTTATAATGATAACTTTTTTAATCATATTTTCTCCAACCTGCCTACTCCAGCTTTAAATGTGGTATTGGATATCAGTAACATCACATATCAGAAGCCTTGACAGTTACTTTGTGGTTCCCATTTAAACTATTATAAACACTATTACGGAGTCCTTCTTGAAGATCCCTTGGCTCAGGTTAGTTATGCTCACTGAATATTACATAACAACTACTGTTTATTCAACCCCCCAATCCCTCCTACCACTGCTCTGCCTAGTTTACAACCCTCACTTAAAATGTACTTAAGCTTTACGGGAGGGCTGAACACATCCAAGCGAGCGATGTCAAATAGATACAAGGCAGATCCTGAGATGGGTACACTCCATGCTGTGGGAATTCTTCGGAATACATAATGGGAACCCAGTAATGCAACACTCCTCTCCGGATGCATTATTCAATAATGAGGAAGGTGCTTGTGGTGCTTATTTAGGGGGGATATTTGTGTATCCGTGGGGGGTGGAGGGCAGTTCTCCACAAACCTATGACTCATCTTCAGCACTCTCGTTGGATACAAAATCCTCTCACCATCCTTTGGAGACAAACAACTGCCAGGTTGAATAAGACAGCACGCATTTTAACACTTCATTACACAGCTCCCTGCTTGTGTTTTAGCAGGATGAGCTGACGC
The DNA here is from genome assembly GCF_043250625.1 of Sebastes fasciatus. NCBI lineage: Eukaryota > Metazoa > Chordata > Actinopteri > Perciformes > Sebastidae > Sebastes > Sebastes fasciatus. The sequence goes on from NC_133800.1 coordinate 6,645,593, forward strand.
AAACATCTGTGGGACCTCCGGTTGGGTTTTATCGTGTTCGTTTTGACGAAGGGATTAAACCTTCCTGACCCGTGTGAGCCAGTAACAGGATACAGCATACATGTATAACAAGGAGCCACACAAAATGAGGTTTATATAGACATACACAACCTATAATGACAGCACTACAACATACCATGTAAACACATACAATATGCACAATAAGTGAATGTAACAAAATAATGTAACGTAAATGTAAAATGCAACATAAATTGAACACAACATTGACATATTAACACCTTTAAAAACAGTTGATTATTTACACATCTGGCCAACAGAGCAATGTTATCATTTATATTGAGTCTGGTTTATCCACCTGATGAATGTAAGTCTAATATTCACTCTCTTTTAGGTCTGTTTTGCTCTCTACTAACCCCACAGGGAAATATCTGGCTTTTCAGCAGCTGTTCTATTATGTTCTCTAGCTAGTTGCTAACCTTTTATGTCTGCTGTTTGTGGATGGGGAGGATGTGTCCAGTGGGTTTTCAGCTGAAAACAGCTGCCTGTCAAAAACGCCGCTAATGAAAGCTGTGAGAGTGAATCAGAACAGTAAAGTTGCGGGCCATAAAACCAAAACAATGAGCTTAAAGATACTAAAAGGATCAGTAGAGCTGAAAAGAACTATAAAATCAGGTGATAATTCTCTTTGGTTTCATCACTACAAGTGACCCATCTCACATTACATGTAGTAATTTGATCCATTTTTAATACAGAAAGTAAGGCTGTCAATCAATTAAAATATTTAATGGCGATTAATTGTATGATTGTTCATAGTTAATCACGATTAATCGCAAATGAATCACACTTTTTTTGTCTGCTCAAAATGTACCTTAAAGGGAAATTTGTCAAGTATTTAAAACTCTTATCAACATGTGAGTGGGCAAAAAAACTTGCTTTATGCAAATGTATGTATATATTTATTATTGGAAAGCAAAATTAAAATGGTAGTAGGCAGTATATTTTTGGCATCGTTGGGCAAAAATTCCATAACATCCGCAACATATTGTCCAGAAACCCTCACAGGTACTGCATTTAGCATAGAAAATATGCTCAAATCATAACATGGCAAACTGCAGCCCAACAGGCAACAACAGCTGTCAGTGTGTCAGTGTGCTTACTTGACTATGACTTACCCCAAACTGCATGTGATTATCATAAAGTTGGCATGTCTGTAAAGGGGAGACTCGTGGGTACCCATAGAACCCATTTTCATTGACATATCTTGAGGTCAGAGGTCAAGGGACCCCTTTGAAAATGGCCATGCCAGTTTTTCCTCGCCCAAATTTAGTGTAAGTTTGGAGCGTTATTTAGCTTCCTTCCTGACAATCTGTCGCAAGTTGCATTACTGCATTAAAGAAATTAGTGGTGTTAAAACAAATTTGTGTTAACGCGTTATCATGTTAACTTTGACAGCCCTAATAAAAATATTTACCTGCTTTAAGGAACATTATTTTCTAGCATGGTATCTGCAATATGCAACTAATAGGAGTAAAATGCAAAAAATATATGAAATTGTAGCATATTTTACAAAATGCATAACATATTTAAAACCATATGAGATACCTCACACCACAGGGGAAGCACATAGTCGTGCAAAAAAAAAAATCTGAAAACACCATGCACTAAACAGTAACAGTGACACACACACACACGGGGAGTTTAGAGTGTGTTTTTCTCATATCTCGGGAGGATTTGGGACATATCCAGTCGCAGCAGCAGCCCTCGGGGATTACCCTGCCACTGACAAACAGTGTGCCTGAGCTAATGGAGAATTCCATTACTTCCGCTAGGCTACCAGCTAGGGCACAGTAAAGTGAACTCTTTCCCGTGCTGAAACACTGCAAGCGCACCTGGTGTGCAACAGTCGTCAGTCATCTCCAGGAGCACCTCTCAAACCTTTTATGTCTGAGAGGGGGATACACAGTGAAATATTTACCAAGCTGCAGTCTGTTTGTGCGAAGGGGTGGTAAATTTAGAACAGGATATCCTCAAACGAAAGTAACCTGCCGAGAGGGAAGTCTGTCAATTACTCTTTTTTTCCCACAGAAACTCTCCACTAGAGAATTCTCACTCATTCATCTCACTTGGGCATTTAGAATTCTTATGTCACATACTTGAGGGCAATCCATAATGAGCCTGTGAAAAAGTGAAGCGTTGCCCATTTTAGGCAGAATGTCTTTTTTTGTTACAGTCTATCTGTGAATGAAGTGGGCACAGAGACGCAGGCATCGCCTGAAATCAAAGCATTTTTGTTGAAGAACTGTCTCTTCAAGAACAGAGTGCAGCGTGGCTGCTTTTTATCCAGCAGTCAGTAGTGTGTATTCACTGCGTTCATGCATGGTTTGTTTTACATAAAGTGAATGAGGATGCTGAAAAAGGGGAAAATCTGAAAACACCCAGTTGTTCACTCTGTGTTCAGTGCAAACAAAGTTCAAGGTTCTTGATTTGTCATTTGTCAATTCTAGCAAAGCAGTAATTGGCAAAAAATCTTTGGTCTCAGGTTCCTGCAACAATGCTCATAAAATATATATATATGAAAGGGGAAGTTAAAGCAAAATGATAGTCTAAGGCATAAAATAGTGCAGTTAAATATATAAATATAAACAAAAGTAAATATTAAATGGTACTGTAAATGTAAATTTGTAACGGAAGACAGTATTTCAGATGGGCAAACTGAATGTAAACAGGATGTAGTATGTATATGCTTGATGAGAAGTAATATATGTACACAGGGATGTTATAGATGTTGCGGGCTCAGTTTTAAAGCTAGAGTGAAGATACTGGTACCATATGAAACTAGAAAAAACCTAATGAATCCATTGGTGTCGTACTTGTCGCTCAGGAGGTTAAATAACGCTCCCAACTTGCGATATATTTAGGCGAGGAAAAACTGGCAAGGCCATTTTCAAAGGGGTCCCTTGATCTCTGACCTCAAGATATGTGAATGAAAATGGGTTCCCACTTTATGATAATCCCATGCAGTTTTGGGTAAATCCTAGTCAAGTCAGCACACTGACAGCTGTTGTTGGCTGTTGGGCTTGAGTTTGTCGTGTTATAATTTGAGCATATTTTGTATGCGAAATGCAGTACCTGTTTTGTGTTATTGTTGATTTCCAATAATACATATATACATACATTTGCATAAAGCAGCATATTTGTCCACTCCCATGTTGATAAGAGTATTAAATACTTGACAAATCTCCCTTTAAGGTACATTTTGAACAAATAAAAAATGTGCCATTAATTTGTGATTAATCACAATTAAATATTTTAATGAATTGACAGCCTTAATATATATATATATACACACACACACACACACACACACACACACACAGGTGTAACACTTTGTAAAACAGTATGTAAAGTATATAAAGATAAAGTGAGAGTAGAAAGAGTAAAATGCTGTTGCTGCAAAATATTTCAAAGAAAAGCTTTTTTTCTTATTGATTTTTGGCATACAGATTTCTAATAATACCACCTGGAATACACCAATAAGGTATCTCTTTAGGTAAAAGATAAATGACAACAAACATCAAACCATGTTCATTTCAACAAAAGTATCATCACCGAGTATTTATTCTGAGCTGCCCCCCGACTGAAGAGGATCATATCTGTTTAGTGAGAGTTCTGGGATTTCTCCGATATGAAACAACAACCCCAGTCCTCAAGGAATGCTTCAGCTCTGCTATTCTATTTGAGGAACCTCCGAAAGACAGAAATTGAGCTGCTTCTCTCACAGAGCGCACTGCACAACATGAGCGGAGCTGTACATTTCCTCCTCAACAAGGAAGCAAAGGAGTAATCCCATCTGTTTCATACTTTACACAGAATCCTGCCGTACTCTTTTTAGATCAAACAAACTTGCACCGGTTTAGGTCAGGTTCTGTTTTGTTCTCTGACTTCTGCTCAGGTTAAGGTTGAATGAGTGAGTAAAATAGCAGCCGCAGTCTTTTTTTAAATCTCATTTAGACTCTTACATAAGACAAACTGAGTCATCCCTGGACAGACATACTGCATCCCTCAGTTACCTCCAGCCACAGGACTGCTAGCTCAGATCAGACTGGTGTCAAACAGTCTGTGAACAAGTGTTGGCACTTCTTTTAGCCGACATGTAAAAGAAGATGCTCGCCTAAGACAAAAGAAATGTTTACCAGAGAGTGTGTAGGTCAAAACTGTGTGATCTTTATGATGTCTAAGGGCTTATTCTATGCTCAACACATCTTTTTGATGAAATAAGACATTGAGTCGATATGATAAAAAGGTTAGTTCTCCCATATTACAAAAACACAAATTTTCCCACTTATCTTTATGTTCCCACTTACCCCTAGAGATATCTAGCCATGGAGATAGCTGCTAATCACCTAATTACTCTTTAATTACTCCTGCATTACATTAGTGCCAGGGCAACAGGGAAACATACTGCTGTATGGGCTGATATACGTACAGTTAAGGTTTCATTCATTCTGGTAATGGTGTTACTGAAGCACTCAACATAAGTATTTGTAGCCAGGATACCTGAATGAGTGGGATAGCAATGTCCAACCTGGTCTCATGGGAAGGCGTATAAATAGCACGACATTTTAAGCACAGTCCGCGTGTCATGAGAACACAAAAAAAAGCAACGTTAAGCCTAAAGTTAATGTCGTGAAACACTTTTACGCATGTCATTTAACACCTTGTTGTTTAGGCAACAAAATAACTAATAACTAATTAACCTGTGATTAGAGATATTTCATAAACCACACAGTCATACCGACAGGGCTACATAGCCTACAGTTGTGCACAGATGCCGTTTCCATGGTTGCCAGGTATAGCGCAGGGCGTTTACTCTCGAAGCGTTTGTCTGCATGAGGAATGCAGTCAGACCCTGCAAGCGAGTACGCAGGAGGCCGGCCTACTTTCACCACTGCTGTATTGTCCTATAAGGGCTCCTAACAGCGACTACCTTGAGGGGCATGTCTGACACAAACTGATCTATAATCCTAGGCCACCTGTGGACTGCTTTTCAATCGCCCACAGATGGCACCCCGGACTACCCTTTAAAAACGATCATGCTTTGCTTTATGCTCTTCATTATGTTGTAAGTTGTAAGCTTTTCTTAATGGTGAGCTATTCGCAGAATCATTGCGGTTACTTGAAAGGCACACCTAGAAACAATGCCTCCTTTCCTCTGACTTTAAGTCCTGACGCCTTTATGATGTCTGCTTTACTTCCTCCTAATTGTTGTAAAGCAGCGCCGTGGATATTTTATGGCCTCTACCGCGCAGCACACCACCTGTCCCTATCGGGTGTTTACTGGCTCTCACGGCAATAGAGATGATGGGCAGCTATTAGTGCCACGGTAATAAATGGATTCCCCTTCCAACAGGCAGCGTGTCCATCCCTATCGGAGCAGGGTGTCCTTGGAAAACAAAGCAAATACTCGACAGGCTCTACAGAATTGGGTCATAGGATAGAAGAGGTATAGCAACTATAAAGCTACACATAAACTCAGCAACACAATATAAGGTAGTTCAGTTAAGCCAGAGATGAGTAGAGCACATTATAATCACAGACAACAGTTAAAGGTGATTCCTCCAGCTTTGTGAGCAGATAAAACACTCCATTGAAAAGCACAGCAAGGTGACTTAACTAACAATAGGTTATACTCAAAATAAACTAGTTAATTTAACATGTCGCTCAACAAAAGAGGTTTGAAAAGCCTGCCGGGATAGCGAGACACAATCATAATCATTCAATTAGGAATCTTTCGTGGGAGGCACTCATAGTGTGGCACTTGTTTGTATAGAAGAAAATTGATTACTGTCTCACTTCCTCTCCCCTGGCCGTTCTCTGCCTGAAGTGGGCGTGATTGTCCGTCTTGTAAAGTTACAAACAATGTAAAGTGGTAGCGCACATCCAAAACCGTAGCAGGCCGGTGCTTGACCATAAGAAGACAGCAATGAAAAACGTAGAAGAAGGTCCGCACACCGCAGCTCCCTTTAAGTGCAAATTATTGGCACATCTTAGTAAGTGACGTTTAGAGCACAAGCTCCTCTTCAGAAGTCTTCTACATTTTTTGGTGCATGAGTTTCAGACATTAGCCGTGTTCCCATTCACATATTTTAGTTCGCATTTTGAAGTATGGCATTAGAAAAGCTGTATGGAAACAGCAAAATTTGCAGAATAAATTCTGACAAAGCGAACATTTAACTCACATGACTGGTCAGCTGTTTCTGCTGTCTTCCAAGATATTCCTATAACGTGTGAATGCTTGTCTTCTTCTCCAGACAGCATGAAAGATGACCAATACTAGCTGACATGAAAGAACTATTAAAACCAATTGTAACAAATTCCTGAAAACCTTTCTCCATTTTTTTCTCGTAGAAGGTTAGATGACCAAGCCGACTCTACTCCTTCTACTCTGTTTACTGGTGGATAACAGCCATGCGTAACCTATAGCAACTTCTGAGCAAACAAACGCTGTAGAGGTGTTTATTCGCTCCAAACCAGTCGATGGAAACGCGCCTAATTCGTATTTCTTTTTATTTTGTGACATTTCAAAAGTCCGCTTAAAATTGGCTTGAAAGGAAATACGGCTAATGTTAGACCATCCGACCGGCATATTGACGCCTTTAAAGCACCATCATCCTGCATCTACTGACTGTTGGTGGAGAAATAGCACCTTATGAACAAATGAAAGAACAAAGAACAAATGCAACAACAACTCAGGTTTATGAAATATGCACACACTCGGAATTGCAGATTGTTGACAGGATTTGTGCATAAACATGATCCTCCAATGAAAATGCAGCCGACTGCACTTTAAGGCCCTATCTACACGTTTGCAGATCTTTTATAAACAGATATTGTGCTCTACATTTTGGCCTCTTGTCCAAAAACAGATAATTTTGAAAACGCCTTCTAAGGTGCAGATTTTTAAAAACTCCGGTTACTTTGTATCTGTGTGGACGTGTATAACGGAGCGTTTGGGAAACGATGAAGTCCTCTCCTCATTTTGCGCATGCCCATTGTTGCTTTGTATAATGAGCATGCGCCAGAAACAATAACAAAGATGGCGAACTACCGTCTTTTTTATGTTTTGTTAGCACTACACAGACTAATTACTACTTTACAAATGAAAATGTTCCAGTTACAGAAGGCCAAAGCAGAAACACATTAAACATGTGGAGGCCGAATGGTAATTGAATGTGCTTTTGGCCGATTGAAAGGGA